>NC_067487.1:64477539-64777539 GCF_947179515.1 Apodemus sylvaticus
AAGTAATCAAAGCTCACAACCACAGGAAGAAGTGTTCTGAATACAGTCGTTGCAGCTTTACATGTAATATTCCCATGTGCTTTGCCTAATTCAGGCACACACCAATATTTTCCTCCTCTGTTGCTTCTATGTGCTGTATAGTAATAGTGCTTACATTCAGGTCTATGGTCCATTTGGGCTTAGTTTTGGTGTGATACATGAGGAACCTCCCCTTTCTCCCTTGGTTTTTAAAGACACGGTCTCTCTACATAGCCCTGGTTGTCCTGGAGCTCATTCTAAAGACCAGGCTGGCCTTGAACTCACAGAGACTCGACTAGCTCTGCCTCCCAAGTGCTGGAATAAAAGACATGCCCCATCCGACTCCCAAATCCATTCTTTTGAAGGTAGATTTATAAGTTGTTTCCAAGCCACTGGACTATTTTATTTTTCTTTTACTGAAAATGGGACTCTTGTCAAAATATGATTGGCCATAGATATAACTGTTTCTGGACCCTTTCATCTATCCCATGATCTATCTTCATACTTGGATCACTGGAAATTTGTAGTATCTGTTAAATTGAGGCATGAGCCCCTCTGTTTTCTTCTCTCCAAAGATTATGGTGGCTGTTCTAGGATGCTTCATTTCCTTGCAAATTTTAGAACCATCTTGTCAGTTTCTACAAATTATAAATTCTGCTTTAAGATTTTTAAAACATTACATAAAAAAGTGTTTGAATTTAATGTAAAAGTATACTATACATAGAATTAAAGCTTTGGAATACATATAAACCTCTTTCCAAGTTAAAGTTAATAAAACCAAAACAGATCTGGGGGCTGGAGAGATGACTTAGCTTTAAGTACATGTGCTCTTGCAGATTTGATTTGTTGCCTAGGGTTTGATTCCTGGCACGCACACAATGGCTCCCAACTATCTGTAACTGTAGTTCCAGGGGTTCTGTCCGCTTCTGACCTCCACATGGCACACACATGGTCCACAAACACTAATACAGGTAAAGCACACACACATAAAATAAAATCTAAAAGCTTTTATTAAAAATAATATACTACCAACTAAGACTTTCTGGAAACAGAAGGGGGAACATTTCAAGCTGATCACCACACTTTTCCTCAGTTATATTATTCGTAATTATTAGTTTGTTTTTTTGTTTGTTTGTTTGTTTTTACAAATCATAACCTCTGCCACATTCTTATTTTAGTTCAGTATTTAAATAATTGCATTGTCTTCATACTTGAGAGTTGTCCTGTCACTCATTTCTTGGGTCACTGAATTTCTTAGATAAGTAGCATTTTCAAACGTGCTTATCATTGTTGGGTCCCAGGCATTCTCTGGCCTTGTTAAAGCTTCCTTAGGCTTCGTACCAAAGAACTATTTGCCTGGTGTTAGGAGACTTTGGTCAGATGCACATATTTTTCTTCTGAAAATGTTTAGTACCTCTGCCTTTTCTTCCCGCATTTGCTTTTGCTGGTGTCTCTTTAACACTGACTTCCACACCATCTTTTTTGTGGGCTAGACTCATCATCTGTCATGTGCCCGAGAATGACATGTGCACGCTACATTCCTTGAATATTTTCCTGCCTAAACATGCCTACTTGCCGTATTTACGGTAGAAGCTCGGGGTGACTGGGAGCTTACATTTGAAGGTCATCTTTTTGTTTAGAGGTTGTAGCCATGGCTCCATTGTCATCTGGCATTTAATGTGACCACAGAAAAATCTCAGCAACAGAAATCTGATGGTGACTCTTTTTCCCCTTGTGTTTTTGTGCCAAGAACCTAAACAATTCTTTCTTTCTATAAGAAACTTTAGCAAACAAACTGACCTGTCTTGTCAGTTCCTTACAATTTGTGATTTATTGGTTCTATAGTGGTGTTGTGTTAGAAACCAGTTCTTTAGTACTAAAAACTCCTTCCCAGTTATTCCTGCAATGCAACCAGCTGCAGTGCTCTTGTTTTGATGATTTTGTATCCTGGGGTGGAGACTTTAAAATGACAAAGAATTTGGGGGGGTATGTTTTATATTTTTTCCTGGAGTTATATTTTCTCTTGGAGTCCTGGGTTATTCACCAAAGAAGACTGCTCAGACATGGGATTGAGCCAATAGAAAGTGCTTATTAGTGGGCCAGAGATTGCACTGGGTGTTTGGAATTCCAGTGTAGCCCTGAAACTTCCTCAGGGTGAGCTTTTAAGCACAAAACAACTAACTCATTTAGCAAGAACAGTTAGCTAGAAGCAGAACAACAGAAGCCAAAAAGCAAGGTTAGTACCTTTAGAGATTTCCCCAGAACTATGACCTTTGTGGATTACGTCTCTGATTTCCTTTTGGCGGGTAATACTGTCCACGTGTATAGTTTTATGTCCTGAGTAGCATCCCATCCTGGCAACAGTAGTGCTAAGGTCTGAGAGACTGTTACATTAGAAGTATATTTGTTGTCCATCTTTTACATACTAGTGATTTTTTTAAATCTCTGTAGGGCTTACTACTTTTTTTTTTTTTTTTTTTTGCTTACTACTTTTTTAAGTTCACCATGTGACTTAGTGTTGTATACTTATGTTGTTTCCATGCCATTTCTTTTCTTACTGTGTAAAGGGACTGTCTAGCCTCTAGAGCAGTTGTTTTTTGACTTAGGGTGAATTTGCCCTCAAAAACATTTGGTAACATTTGAAGACTTTTTTTCTTTCTTTTTTCTTTCTTTCTTTCTTTCTTTCTTTCTTTCTTTCTTTCTTTCTTTCTTTCTTTCTTTCTTTCTTTCTTTCTTTCTTCCTTCCTTCCTTTCTTTCTTTCTTTTAATTTTAATTTTTTATTTTTATTTTTATTTTTATTTTTTTGGTTTTTCAAGACAGGGTTTCTCTGTGTAGCCCTGGCTGTCCTGGAACTCATTCTATAGATCAGTCTGGTCTCTAACTCAGAAATCCTCCTGCCTCTGCCTCCCAAGTGCTGGGATTAAAGGCATGTGCCACCACTGACCGGTATCTGAAGACATTTCGGTTGCAACAAATACTATAATTACTCAGAGCTAGCAATTTATTGCTTTGATATTGCTTTATCATTGCTCTTGGATGCCTATAAAATTAAGGCAGCTAGGAGGTACTAAGTTTAGAATTTTAGCCATAGCTAACTGCAAACAGGTTCTAAGCAAGGAATCAGGACCCAGTGAAACATTTCTTAGCAAACACTTGCAAAACCCACTAGCAGGGAAGAAATGGGAGAAAACAACTTTGAAAACGACCAGGCAAGATGGGATTTTTACCCCAAATCAAGGCAAGAAGTAGAAACATTGTTTAGTGATTGACTTTGCATCGCAGCTGTTCCGGAGACTGTTAGTGGATTCCTTTAAGGCACATGATCCCTCTGTCTCTAATCTGGTCTGCTTCCATGAGCATCCCTGTCTAATGCCACTTAGCTTTCTCAGCTATTTATAGAGCAATGACAGTGGATAAGAGGAAGACAAGAAAGGTGTGAGGCTTTCCTTGATCAGCCTTTCTATCCTGCTCCTAATTCTGTTTCTGTTTGGATGGCGATGCATCTGCTGCTCCTTGTTGTTTTTGTCTCTTGAGCAGGAGACAACTTACTACTCAAATACAGTTTTCAAAACATAAAGGTGACCACATGCCTCTGTGCCTCCGTGCCTCTGAGCCCTTCTGCCCATAAACATTATCACAGGTCTCACAGCACATTTTCATCACGGGAGTCCTTGGTCCCAGGCACAGTTATTCCAGCTTCACGGATGTGCGTGACGGGGTAGGGGACAGAGAAGGCAGCTGAGGAGATAAGGAGAGAGTTCCCTTACAGACAAGCTCGATCAAGAGCTAAGATAACCTGTGCTGGAAGGAGCCACAGCGACACTGTGGTCCCTGACCTGCTACTTTGGGAGATTTGCTAGACTAAACATACAGAACTAAGCGGCTCTAAGTTGTGGCTTGTTTTCCCACGCCCGGAGTGGGCCGGCTCTGTGTCTGCCTGCCTGTGTCTGCCTTGGGCTGCTGTCAAGGTTGCAGCTCTTCAGGGAGCTGAAAGCTGCCTCAGGAAGATGAAGACTTGTGTGACCCAGTGAGCCAGAAAGAGTCAGGAGATAACACATCAGCATTCTTTGCCTGCCCAACCTGTGTCCTACCGCTGGGGTTCCCAGACATCTCTGAGATTTTCAAGAAACTCTATGACGTTCTCAATGGGCTTGTAGAGTTAAGCAAACTAGCATAAATTGGAAGGTATAAGTGTTTGTTGAAGTTCAGGAAGGGACTAATTCACTTGTAGGCCAAGATTTGGCTAAATCCTATAGTCAAACGCACAATATGCAGCCTCTGTTTCTGAAAGTCAGGAACTCACTTGCTGCCGACTTTAATAAGATGTTCAAGTAGCTATTGGTAAGTTGGTCAGATAATAAATTGGTTTGTTTTGAAATGGAGTCTCTTTATCCATCCCTGGATGCTCTGGAATTGACTGTGTAGACCAACCAGGCTGGATCTGTCTGGCTCTGTTTCCCCAATGGGGGCATTAGATCTGTACACCACCATGCCTGATCTAAATGACCTTGAACTCTCTCTCTCTCTCTCTCTCTCTCTCTCTCTCGTGAGTGTGTGTGTGTGTGTGTGTGTGTGAGAGAGAGAGAGAGAGAGAGAGAGAGAGAGAGAGAGAGAGAGCTGAGAAATTGAACTCTAAACCTTCTACATATAAGACAAATATTCTTGCCTCTGAGTGTAAGTCCTTACAGGTATTTGGTTTTGGTCTTTGTTGTTGTTTTGGTATTGAGAGAGGGTCTGACCACATAAATTTCCCTGGCCTAGAACTTGTTATGTAGACCAGGCTGTCTGGAACTCACAGAGATCCACTTGCCTCAGCCTCTGAAATACTGAGATTCAAGCATGACACTGTGACCAGTCTGAAAATTGACTTTCGATGAAAATGTTTCAAGCATATGACCTAAAACCCACTTCTGTCCTTGGCATGGGATCCTGAAGGATATTACTCGTGCTGAGCCTCTGATGCCACTAACCTGTTTGAGGCCCTAGTCTACTTCTGTGGCCTGTGAGCTCAGCTATACAGCTAGACAGAAACAATGTATACATATATAGTCATCAACTTGCCTACCACTTGAATAAAGATTTTTCTCAGTCCTCCCTGACTATCCCGGTTTCAGATGTGGGACACATGCTCAAAGTATCCAGTGGAACTACTGACAGCCTGGCTACAAACTTTAAACACAGTTTTCGGGTTTGATAACTATTCTCTGGAAGTACTCATGAAACTCCTGAAAAAGTGAATTATTTAGCAGTAGTGGTTTATTATAAAAGATGCAAGGGAGGAACAGGGAAGTGGAAGCGAGGCATAGGGCAAGGCCTGTAGGAAAGGGGGTGGGGCTTCCGTACCCTCCGGGCCTGCTACCCTCTGAAGGTCATCAACAGTTCCTAACCTAGACTCTCTCCAACTCCGTTTAGTGGTTTCCAAATAGCTTTCACTCAGCAGACACAATAGATTAAACCTCACCCACCTGTAATGAACTAACTTGCTAGCCTGTCTCTGATGTGTAGAGTTGGGGGTTGGGGTGTACCCCAACTATCCAAGGATGCCCATCTAGTTCATGATCTTTCTGGAGACTAAGTCCTATCCTGAAGATCTACACCTGTCCTTTAGGGGACTCACAGTCCTCTGTGGTGCCTGTTGGAACAACTTTTTCTGAGCTCATGTTATCACATGGACTCTCCACTTGGAACATTCCAGGCATTCCATCTGGCAAACGTGGCCACGCCACTGGTTAGTTGATTGAGTAACCATTCCTAGAACTTAGTTTCTTACTGTTTCCTTGGATTTGGTTAGAGAGCTTAAATATTATATTTCTTAGCATCTAGAGAATGATAGAATTCTCTCCCAGGAGACAGAAGCAGACAGTTCTAAGAATTTAGAGGAAGATTTTCTTCCTTGTTAAATGAGATAATAGCATGGGGGGGGCGCCTCTTTGCCATGTCTCTACATTGAAACCTTAGATGTAGCAGTCATAATGTCGCAGGCCCCCCAGTGCCAGTGAGGGAAGGCCAAGGCAATAGAGGTGCCATCCTCTACACTGGAGCTGACGCGCATTGACAATGCCGGCAACCCATGACACTCCAGATTTTGTGAGTGGACGACACAAGGCTGGGTATTCTGTAACTTGCAGCTGAAGTGAATAATCTCAAAGCAGCTCTTCCATGAGAGCCAGCCCAGACTCCAGACTCTGGAGAAATGCATTTAGTCATAAGTTATAAGCCTCTCTAGTTTTATCTTGCCTGGAATTATTTTTTACTCACCATGCGCACTTTTCTATGAATCGAACTGCTTGATCATGAAAACAGCTAAAATTTCACAGTCCCTGAGCAGGTCTAGGTACACTGAAAAGTGCCTGCTAAGCACAAATGCGTCATCATGGCCTCAAGTCAAGTACAACTGGAGAATCTGTACCCTTGAAACCAACAAACCAAACAAAAATTCTGCTGTGATTCACTGTGGACAGAAATGATTCACCATGAGTAGGCAAACTTATAACCTGGCTGCAGAGAACAGAGTGGTTTATGTCTATAAACCAGGGAAAAGCCATTTATTAAGAAATAAAATTGGGTCTGCACCCCACAATACAGATAAGACTAGATTCCAAAGTGAACAGAGAAATTATAATAAAGAATGAAATCAGACAAGTACAAAAATAAAACATAGATGAAAAAGATTATTACAGAATGTGGAGAAGGATAACCATAATTCAAAAGTCAGATACAACAAGAGGACACACACAACACACACACACACACACATGAGAGAGAGACAGAGACAGAGACAAAGACAAAGAGCCAGAAACTGCCATGAATAAACTCCAAAGACTTGGAATACGGCTCAGTGGTATAATTTCTAGGATGTTCATGGACCTGGGATTCCCCTCCTAGCACCACAAAGCCATTTCCTCTTCCACATCAAAAATAAAACAAGTGATATATATACGTAAAAAAAATATTTTCAAAATATATCCCAAATAATAGGCTAATACTCATGACAAGAAGAAAATCAAATCTCAGACCTATCATATAGCGGAGAGTGGCATCGATCATTGTGACTTTGCAGTGTGTATGTTAGCAGCAGATGATAGCATTTCCTGTCCAGCTCCATTCATTTAAGGAATTAATGGTCATGTCTCAAAAGCAGGAAGGCTGGAAATGCTTAGACATCTACAGATAGATTCTTTCCAACACTAATGGGGTTTTTCAGATTAGGTTTTTAGAGGACTGGAGCAATGTCTCAGTGGTTAAGAGCACTGATTGTTCTCAACTGCAGTGTTTTGAAAATATATGACCCCCGCCCCATAGACTCATGTGTTTGAAAGCTTGGCGCATGGATAGTGGTACCATTAGGAGGTGTGGCCTTGTTAGAGTGGGTGTGGCCTTGATGGAGGAAGTGTGTCACTGTAGGGCGGGCTTTGTGGTCTCAGATGCTCAAACTACACCCAGAGTAGCACACAGTCTCCTCTGCTGCTATCAGATTAAGATGTGGAACTCTCAGCTCCTTCTCCAGTACTATGCCTGCCTGCATGCTGCTGTTTCTGGTCACGATGATGATGGACTGAACCTCTAAAACCTTAAGTCAGCCTCAATGAAATGTTTTCCTTTATGAAAGTTGCCTTGGTCGTGGTGTCTCTTCACAGCAATAAAACCCACACTAAGACATCAACCATCAGGTAGGTGGTGGTAGCAAATACTTTTAATAACAGCACTGGGGAAACAGAGGCAAACAGACCTCTGAGTTCGAGGCCAGCCTGCTCCATACAGAGAAACAACAATAACAACAAACAACAACCTCAAACAACAATAACAAAACAGCAAAAAAGACACCAACCATCTGTAATTCTAGTCCCAGGCGACCCAATGCCCTCTTTGGCTTTGTGGTACACAAGCGTACATGTAGGCAAACATTCGTACACACAAAATAATTTCAAAAATCATTGTTTTTGAGTGTAGGCAGCTAGAGTGTAAGGCTGACCTGTGCGCTGCTTGTGGTGGGGGTTCTCCCTGCTTTGTCCCTGTACTAAGATTTAGCCTGGGTTGTGTCATGATATGACTTTCTAGCTGCCAGAATTATGGCAGCTTTACTTAAACTTCTTCTTTGTATATTGCCCAGTATACTGGTATTCTGTTGTGGAAATAAAATAGAGAGAGAAGAATATCTTGACTTGGTTAGACACACGCGGTTCCCTCATCTGGTGGCTAGGAAGCTCCCTGGCTAACACATGGAAATTGATCAATATACATATTTGCTGATGGTTCTTAAAATAACTGAATGTTTACTCTTTTACGATCATTATTTGGCAGGGAACTGTCTAGTGTAATGAACCCAGCAGTGCTTCTGTCAGGGAGTATTTCAAAGAGAGGACAAGGGACCCAGCGCATGGGCCAGGTGGGAATTCACAGTGCCCTACACACAGCTGGGTTAATGCACCTCCAATGTCTAGCAGCTCATCTTTGCCAAGAGAGGAAACATATTGTTTGTGGGAGTTACATTCTAAAATAAACCCAGAAAGAGAAAGACATGCCATCAGATAGCAGGCTTGAAAACAAAACAAAAACCCGGGATGGAAAATGTCAGAGTTAAAAAAAAAAAGCCCTGGAAATCCCTATTTCTCAAAATAGAGTATGCATATTTTATTTGGGCAGATTTGACAGAAGTTCTTATTCACACGAAGTACTGAGCTGGATTCAGATGAGGTGAATCTCATCTCAACACAGAGATGAAGGGCTGTCAGTAAGGG
The DNA here is from genome assembly GCF_947179515.1 of Apodemus sylvaticus. NCBI lineage: Eukaryota > Metazoa > Chordata > Mammalia > Rodentia > Muridae > Apodemus > Apodemus sylvaticus. Next base: position 64,486,297 of record NC_067487.1, read on the forward strand.
TCAAGCCGAATGCTCTGAGTTCAGTCCTCAGAACTCACAAGGTGGAAGGAGACACTCCCAACAACTGTCCTCTGATCTCAACAGGTTGACTCCCTAGCACACTGTGAATAAATAAACAGAATTTTCAAAAAGACGTGAAACTCAGTTGTCTCCAGACCTACTCCAGTTGCCAACTCCATTGGCAGAGGCAAGGCATGAGGCACAGGAGCCAGAGCAGCTGTGGGAACTTCTTGTTGTTGTTGTTGTTGTTGTTGTTGTTTTGTTTTGTTTCACTGGTCAAAACTTTGAAATAACAATGCTTCTTTAGAGGAGCTTTGAGCAGTGAGGCGCCACCACATTTGTAGACTGTGTTAGAATAAGGCCCACCCCACCCCCAAGCACATGGTTTTGTAACTTTCTCTTGTGTTAAAGAGATAGATACAGCATTATGTACTTGGCCTTACAAGGCTCATGGGTAATGGTACCAACCAAAGCTGTTTCTAGAGAGAATTCTCTTTGCTCAGTGCTCATGTTTACTGGCTGGTTTTATGTCAGCTTGGTACAAGCTAGAGTCATCAGAGAGGAAGGAGCCTCAACTGAGAAAATGTTTCCATAGGATCTAGCTATAAGACATTTTCTTAGTGATTGATGGAGGATGGCCCAGCCTATTGTAGGGGGTGCTATCCATGGACCGATGGTCCTGGGTTCTATAGAAAAGTAGGTTGAGTAAGCCATGAGGAGCAAGCCAGTAAGCAGCACCCTTCCCTGGCCTCTGCATCAGCTCCTGCCTCCAGGTTCCTGCCCTGCTTGAGTTCCTGCCTTGATTTCCTTTGGTGATGAACAGCAATGTGGAAGTGTAAGCTGAATAAACCCTTTCCTCCCCAACTTGCTCTTTGGTCATGATGTTTAATCATAGTAATAGAAACCCTAACTAAGACACCATTTAGCATGACAGAAAACTTTGGTGGTAAAGAAGATGCAGAAGAACATCATTTGAGAGTCTACTTTGGGATGCCTGGCAAGACCAAAACCATACAAGCTATGGACAATGAGAAAAGAGTGGAGAAAGGAAAGGATTTCTTTTCATACGTTTAATGATTAATGACCTGGTTTATAGATCCCACACTATTCATGAGCATGACTGTACAGTGAAAAAAGAGACTTCTAAAAAGAAATGTGGTTACTGAATCACAAGGAGGCCATGCAGCCGAATGCTTAGTTTTGCCACTGAAGAACAGTAGGTAAGACTTTTAGCTCACACGGAAATGATCAGAGGACCCACATGAGGACATCTTTTAAGCCCCTTGTGACTGCTCCACTTTTTATTTATTTCCTAAGTTATGTTTATTTGCTTTCTATTTATTTATTTGTTTGTTTGTTTGCACGTGTTCATACCCCAGCACACATGTAGGAGTCAGGGGAAAACTTGTGAGCATCAGTTCTCTTGTTCTACCACATGGATCCTGAGGCTTGAGCTCAGGTGCTCAGGCTTGCCAACAATCGCCTTGACTTGTTGAGCTATCTCTTGGAGTGATTACCTTTTAAATCTAGTCTCCCCTGCCCCTTTCCAGTGTTGTGGACTGAACTCTGGTCCTGGGCCATGCATATCATAAACAAACATTTTACCACCCCCTTTAAAACATGAATACTGTAAGAATTCCTCCTAAACAAATTTTCTTTTCCCATATCTTCGCCATTCCACTCTTGCGTTCACCATTTTGTCGTAAGTACGTACAACAACTTTCAAGCCGCTTCCCCCCAAAACTTTTCGAAACACAACCCAGATGATTTTCCTGGAACCTTGTGCGTATCTCAGACAGAACACTTACACAGTACCAGGAGAGGATCTAGGTTTTGAAAGTTTTCTTTTATAAACTCTATAGTTTGAAGACCCATGAAGATCCAATCTATAAATCCCTGCTGACTCCTTCCTGATCTTGAGCAGGAATGATAATCTATTACAATAGCTACTCGAAATGAGATGTGGCCAGTTATTCCTTATAACGTCTTATTTTGGAAAATTTCAAAGAGATTTACAATAAGTAGCCTCGTGCAGGACAAAGATGGAGAGAGAACTGTTCAAGGCTGGGCACCATAATCCTGAACGGAGTTAGAAGCCATGACAGAAAATAAATACAGCTCCCCAGGTCTGTGAAACCTCCTTTGTGACAGAGAATCAGAAGCTTGAACAATCAATACAAGATGTACTGGACAAAGTAACCCACGTTACGTAATGCGGCATTGTGCAGGGGATCAGGGTATGTGACAGGAGCCAGGTTCCAGAGTTCACATTGTGGCTTGGCTGTTTCTGCCCTGAGAACTCAGACAAGTTGCTGTTATTATATAACATATATAATGCACATATTTATAATATATAGGTTTCCCCTTTTTAAAGTTTTGTCACTTGAGAAGTACAGTACAGTGGATTCTGTTACTGTTCTCGTAGGACAGCTAATTAAGGGAGTTCATAGGTACATCCAGAGCCCTTACGGCAGTAGCAGAGGGATGGCATGGTGTATGGAAGAGGGGACAGAGCGTAGTGACGTATGCCTGTAATCCTGGCACTCGGGTGTCAAGAGGATTAGGAGTTCAAGGTTATCCTCAGCTACATAGACAGTTTGAGGCCAGCCTGGGCTACAGGAGCCCTGTCTCAATAACAAACGAATAAACACAGAGAAATAAAATCTTATTGGTGTTACTTTTGCCATCATTCACCATCTTTACTTATATCCCATGCCAAAAAATTTCAATTTGTAAAGCACTGATTCTCAGTGAGACAAACTAATAGTTCTTTTGGAATACATTCTGGGAATGATACCCACTGAGGTTGTTTTAAGAATATAAAATGAGATAGAATTTCATTTTTTTTTTTTTGTCTGTGTCGGAGCTCAAACCCAGGGATTCAAAACTGTTGGGCAAGCCTGTTGCTGAACCTTACCCACAGCTACTTCTTTCTTGGCTTTGACTTCACATGTCCACTGGAGTTCTCAAAAAGAATTTGAAAAGGAAAGTTTTCAAACCTCATTTTGTCTTTTGCTGCAGCAGTTTTGTAAGCCTTTCAGGAAAATTTAAGCATGTCTATGGTTTTCCTTTGTAACCTGGGATGGCCTCAATCTCATGGTCTCTCGTTCTTGAAATTTCCAGTGCTAGAATTACATGCATACACCCCTGCATTTGTCTTTAAATCTGTATTAGTAATAATCTGTACAATTTGTAATGTGAGATTTTTAGCCCTTCAGACTTTTAGAGGCCTAAAGAATATGACAGGGTTTCTAGGTTCCTGGACTTATCTATACCTTGCCTCTTCCACGCCCACCCCATTTCTTTACTTTTCTTAAATGCCTTCTTTTCATTTCCTCTCCATCCCCTGCCCCCTTCAAGTTCTTAATAGAATATTGTCATCTCTGGCCCTTTCACTTCAGTTGTCTTTTCCTTAGTGGGGCCCACGTGAACTGTGTCTGTGGCTACACTTACAGCTCTAACCACCACACACTGTACCTAAGAAACTTTTTGAAGCATTTTGTAAAGATATGAACAAAGGCTCTATACAGAGGCAGTGGAAGGCAACTGAAGCCGCCCCAAGCCTTAGTTGTGGAATGCAGTCTTAGTTTTCCAATCGATTCAAGTTGTTTAGCATTTTCTTTGTGCGAAATGAGAGCAATCCCTATTTTATAACAACTAGGAGCACCTCAGTTCTTCAGAGGATCCAGATTCAGTTTCCAGCACCTACATGGCAGCTAACAACCATCTTATGTAACTCCAGTTCCAGAGGATCCCTTGTCCTGTTCTGGTTTCCATGGGCACTGCTCTGCACATGTGGTGCATAGCAGCATGCAGGTCTCACACATACACACACACACACACACACACACACACACACAGAGAGAGAGAGAGAGAGAGAGAGAGAGAGAGAGAGAGAGAGAGAGAGAATGAATGAAAGGAGTTATAGTTATGAATCAATTCCCCTCTTTACGACGTTTCCACATAAAACAGTAAGACATAGACTATTACGGAAGTGCTATGGGCGTTCAGAAGAGAGAGATGACATATGTTTGAGAGAATCAGGAAAGGAGGTGGCATAGGAATGATCCTTGTGGTATAATTAAGATTTCAAAATTTAAAGTGGGTAGGTATATCCGGGCTAAACTAAGACCATAAGCAGGTGTCAAAAGTGATTCAGGACCAGTTAGTTAGTTACTCTAGGCTAAAACAGGCATAGAGCTGTGTAGGTGAAATGGGGTGGGGCCATACTGGCCATGTCAGCTTCTTTGCAGGCAGAAGGCTGATGATTTAGGGGCAGGTGTATGGCATAAGAGGAAGATTACTGCAGCAGAAATGCCAGAAGCAGAAGGTGTAAGCACCCGAGAGTGGGAAGACCAGTTAGGAGAGTTTATTGCAGTTTGAGGCAAGAGCTGATAAAGGCCTGCAGCCAGGAGGAGAGCAGAGGGAATTCAGAGGCGACACTGGAGAGGGACTCTTCGGCAAGAATCCACAGTGTGCGACAGGCGACCTAGATAGCCGGAGCCATTAGCACTGATGGGTATGTCACAGGGGGTTTGGGCTGGCTGCAACTCGCGGCCACGTTTCGTTTCTTTTTTTTTTTTTTTCTTTTTCTTTTTTAAATTCCTCTTTTTTTTCCAGAGTTCTACTACTCCCCGCAGATCTCTCTACTAACTGGGCTTTTCCTTTTCAACCTGAACCCGCGTTCATCCCTACGCTCCAACTCTGACCCGGCGGCCTCCCGTGGTCCTCCCACGGGCAGGACCCTGTAGGTCAAATTCTGAGTTCGCGGCACTCCACCCGCGGAATCCCCTGTTCCCCCGCGCGGGCGGCATCCCCTGAAGGCGCCCACGGCTCGGGGACCAATAGGAAGTCTGCGATGCTCGGACCCGGCCAGCCATTGGTTGGCTCGGCCGTGGTGAGAGATGGTGCGGTGCCCGTTCTCCGCCCGGGTGCGAGCAGTGGGCGGTTGTTAGGGCGACCGTTCGTGACGTAGGCCGTCAGGCTGAGCAGCCGCCCGATGATTGGCTAGCGGATCGGACGATCCTTCCTTATTGGCGGCCGGCTGGCGGCCCCGGAGCGTGCGTAAGCGCAGTTCCTTCCGCCCGGGGCTCCGTTGGCTGGAGACGGCGGCTGGGCCGGCTTGGTGGCCTCCATTGAGATCCGGAGGTGAGCGGGCGGACGCTGGGGACCGGCGGGGCAACGGGTCTCGCGCTCCGCCTGGGCCCACGAGGCGGCTGCGAGCCGAGGGGACCGCGAGGACACGTCCTTGAGGCCCGGTGGCAGGGCGGCGGCCAGGGAACCCGTGGGCCGGCTGGGCCTGAGGGCCAGTGCAGCGACGGGGAGTCCGTGGGTCGGGTACGGAGGGCGCTGTGCTGACCAGGCGGTCACGGTCACCCGTGTAGAACGAGTGTCAGGCAGAGGGGACAGCGGGAGCGATGCTCGCGGAGCCCTAGAGAACAAGGGTTCACGCCCAGGCGCTGCCTTGCGGCAGGACCCTTCTTTAAAGCGATGGAGAAGGGCCAGATACAGGCTGCAGATTGACCCGAAGCCAAGATCCGCGTGGATACGGCAGGTTGTGCCCCTCCTAGGGGGCCTGGAGGAGGATGCGAGGTCGGTACGGGCAAAGCTCGCCCTCCGAAGTCAGTATGTCGGCCTGCACTTCTCGGTCTTTCTCCTAAGGGGCGTAGTCTCATTGATACTGACATCCTTTACCTTATGCTCCTTTTGAAATTATTTGGTTTGTGTGAGGAAAACCTGACCCTCGAGGTTCGCAAGTTAAAACAGTAGACTTCTGAGGTAGGGAGAGGTTGATAGTATTTCGTGGTGGTCAGGTGGAATATTTCCTTTCTTGAGGTTGTGCCTTTTCTGGCTAAACCCTGAAAAGCCACAGGAAACTCTTTGACTTACAGAGTCGTTTTGTACGATTAAAGCATCACACAAAGTAGGGAACGCATTTGTTTGGTTACTTGTGATTTATTTTTATTTTCTATCTTAGGGCAAAGTCTTGGCTCCATTGTGAGGTTGGGCTGTGTTTTGTGGACTTACTTACTTTGTTGTAGTGCCTTTCTAGAACTTGACCATGCATAAACTATCAGATTAACAGGAACACTTGTGTGTATCACAGCTATTTCAAGATCAAGGGCGTGCCTGTGCGGGGCATGGCATGCATGCACACACTACTGTATTTTTGTCTAATTTGTAGTTGGTGAGCGATATTCTGGGATCAGTTCCTGCAATGAACCCTTAAACCTGTATTGAAATTGTACTATGTTTTTAAGTTCTCAAAATAGTGGTTCTTTATGGTTCCACTTAATACTTTGGTCAGAGAACTTGAAAATAAAGAGGAGATGGACTTATAAGCGGGTAATGTATAGTAAAGTTGGGTACAGAAACTGTTTTCTAGAGCAAGATGATGATTCTGTTTGATGGTAGGTTAAGAAAGCAGATTGCTACCTCCTGTTGGGATTCTAAGTGGCTGCAGTATAGGATAGGGTTCTTACCCTCAAAGGGACAATCTGCACGTATTTATTAGTTTGAGATCAGAGTAGCTACTATCTAATTAAGAGTGGGGTCTGTACCATAGGAAGAGTGCTGAATGGACTGGAAGAATCTCAGAGAAGCCTTTCTCTAACTGGCAGTGGTTGGTGGGTCTAGTCCTAGATAGAATTAGAATTTAAAAAGTGTGGTGAATTTAAATTTTCAACCATTTGAGGAGTTTGTGAAATGTTTGCTGTATACTTTATTTAGCTAAATAGGCAAGTTCTTTTATTATTGCAGTCAGCAGAAAAACTACATACTGAGCTTTTATAAACTGCCACATAGCCCCTCTGGTGTCACTTTGCATAGTCACAGAAATGGGAGGTGCTCCTGAGAGACAGCTTATAATTATAGTTACTTTTGACACACCTTGGTAACATTGCTCAGTGTGTATTTCCAGGTAGGTGTGGTTCTCTGAACTTGCTTGGATTGTGGCACAGGAGTTTGTGTAGTTTTTCCCCCTCAGAATATTTAAAAAGAAGAAGGAAAAAAAAAAAAAAAGACTGCACCTGCAGGGAAGAGTGGCAGGATTGTCAGGCCCCAGGAACCGCACTGGACAAGAGGTCTGGTGTGCCTGGCTGAGTGTGGTTGTGGGTTAGGGACTGCTAGGGTAATCACATAGGGGCCCTTCCTGACAGCAAGTCAGATGTTTTCAGTGGATTTGCCCTTAATAGTGATGAATAAAATTGAGTCACTAGAGAGACTATTGAAGCTTTGGTGGTGAAGGGTGGCGAACTGGAAGTGATTTTTGATTTAGGTTTGAAACTAATTTAGCTTCTGAAACCTTGAAAGCCAAACTTTTCAACCAGTTTGGTTTAGTTTCTGATTTTAAAAAGAGATTCAATGAGAGAGGCCAGTGGACATGTAGTTTCTCATGAGAATCCTAGACAGGTTTAAAGTGTTCATCATTTAAACCCAGGCCCCCCATAAAAGTAATTTGTAGTTGTCATTTCTCTGGTATTTGTTGGTCAGTGCTATATATCAATGCAAGATGTTGGAGAGGAAAATGGTAAAATTCATTATGCAGTACTGAAAAAAAAGATAAATATAGATGCCTGTCACACCTTTATGCCTTACTACTTATTCTTTCCAAAATGGAGACCCACAGTAAGAAACTTACACTCTAGTGAGATTGTTGTGAATAATTTCATGATGCATGAAGTTTCATGTGGGTTTTTTTTTTTTTTTAATTTGGTTTGGTTTGTTTTTTTGAGACAGGGTTTCTCTGTGTAGACCAGACTGGCTTTGAACTCAGAGATCTGACTCCCTCTGCCCCCCTTGCCACCAATGCCTGGCTAATTGGTGTCATCAGTAAATAAGTCACTTAGTGAATGTGTGAGAGCTATTTGAGTTCTTGCTGACAATCAGTGAGCTTAGTTTGTTGATTTTCTGTTCATCATTTGTATTGTGCGGTGTGTGTGTGCTCTGGTGTGTGCCGAGACCTGAGTGTGGAGGTCAGATCCGGGTCTGCAGTGTTAGAAGCAGTGAGGCTTAGATGTAAGTGTGTTTCTCCATGGACCCATCTCTCCGGACCTAGCTTTTTGTGGCTGATTGTTATGGGTAACATTTTCCATTGTGCTCTATAGTTTTACCATGAGAAATATCTCTGTAGGCCATCAGAGGCTTTATAAGATTACATTTCACATAGGAATGTCAAAACTGTTAATTAGCCATCTGATGTGGGAAGTGGTAGTCATTAGCTCAGATCTTCGTGCTATTTATTCTGTTGTGAATCCTCTTGTCAGACAAGAAGTCGGAGGTTTCTTTTCTTTTATTGAATAGAGGGTCTTGCACTGACTGAGCTGTGTCTCGCTCCTTGGGGGTCTTTCTGTGTGATACAGACACGGTTCATTTTACCCAGCATCTGCATCCACTCACTTTCCAGTCCTGACTGGCTGTAAAAGTTTAGGAGCCTTCCACATCTAACACATTTAAATTGGTCTTCTTGCGCCTGTAGTTTGCCAGGAGGAAAGCAGGCCCAGGCCCCCTGTTTACTAACATAGAAGTATAGATCAGAGAGGATTTCTGTGACAGCCACCTTAAGGAAGTTTATTATACATTGTGCTAGTGGCATCCTGCCGTATGTCCTAGAGAATGAAACTGTGGAAGAGATTCTTGCTCATAAATCACGATTTCGGGCAGGCCACTCAAGTGGCAGCTTCTTGGATGTTAGCTGTAAGCGTGTGGGTGGGGAGGAGGGTGCTCATGGGCTTCCTATTTAACTGGAACTTGGCTAGAGTCTCCTGCTTGCTTTGTGCTGTATTCTGTTCCTCCTTGGCTCACATAATTACTAGGAGCTGTGCTTGAAACTTACTTTTAAAGGAACATTTGCATATAAGTTGTTTGCCCATGAGTAATAAAAGATTTAGGTGGTTGAGGAAGTAGCAAATGTCGTTTTAATAGAGTGTTCTAATCACTTTCCAGAATGGTGCAGAACTCTGAACTAGTCCTGTATGTAGATATTGCGCACAGGGCTGATGTGACGGCCTCCTCTAGTCCTGAAAGTGAGCCGCACGCTAAGTGTCCGTGTGTCTATTCCCTGCAGGATCCAAGGGCTGTGTGGCTGCAATGTTGTCAAGACTATTCCGTGTGCATGGCCTCCTTGTGGCCTCCCATCCCTGGGAGGTCATTGTGGGGACAGTGACACTTACAGTCTGTATGATGTCCATGAACATGTTTACCGGCAACAACAAGATCTGTGGTTGGAATTATGAGTGCCCAAAATTTGAAGAGGTTAGTTGACTTTGATACTGACTAAAGTAAATTTCATTTTCAATTTCTTTAGACTCTCCTTTTGGGGCCTTCCCTTCTCTGAGGCAAGGGGGCGGGGGGCATGGGGGTGGATTTGTGAGGGTGGGGGCAAGATGTAAAACGAATAAATAATTAATGAAAAGGGTCTCCTTTTTAGAGCGCATATAAGCAAAAAGAGTTCTGTGTAGTGTTTACTTGTGGGCTTACCTCAAATCTTCAGCTGTGTATTTGATGTGGGCTACACTAAAAAAGCTTTTTTAAAATACAAGTGAGTATAGTTGACTCTCTTGAGAAATACAGTTTTTGTAAGGACTATCAGAAAAAATGATTGGAAGAATTATAGATTGCTTAAAAGTTGCATTCAATTTTTGGTTTCTATATTGGCTATTTTGATTCAGTTGTACTATGCTGGCATTTACATTCTTGTGATAATATGTATACCAATGACAGCAAAAGTTGTTGCTTGTGGGCACTTGTTTGATAGCTTTCTCTCCTTTCTCTCTGCCAACAGGACGTGCTGAGCAGCGACATCATCATCCTCACGATAACGCGGTGCATCGCCATTCTCTACATTTACTTCCAGTTCCAGAACTTACGCCAGCTTGGGTCCAAATACATTCTGGGTGAGGCTGGGTGCTGTCTGTGCACGCTGTCAGACTGTGGATTTGCTGTGGGAGTTTGCGCAGTGTGCAGTGGGTAGTGCTGAAACAGTGTGGGGTACATTCAGCAAGTTAGTGCTCCCTCTCAGTGCTAGAGAGGAAAATAGCGCGGTCCTTCCAGCGTGTTGAGCGAGCCTGCATGCTAGCTTGCACTTGGGTGATGAGGGTACAGATGTTAACTGTGGTGTTTGGCCTTTAGGTATCGCCGGCCTCTTCACAATTTTCTCAAGTTTCGTCTTCAGTACAGTCGTCATTCATTTCCTCGACAAAGAATTGACAGGCTTAAAGTAAGTAAAGGCCAGTTGTTTATTCTTCTAAAATATGTTTTTAAGACCCTTTAGTCCCTGTATTAATGAAAGGTGATGCATAAATTTAAAAGTTTAAAAAGTGTGGGAAATTTTTCCTGTACTTGCTTTTAGCTAGCTCTGACTGTTAACATTTTGATATATTTTTCCCATTTATTTTAGACTTATTGTGTATGAGTGTCTTACTGTATATGCTGTGTCAGGTCTTTTTTGCTCAACATAATTTATTTGAATCTTTTCACATCCTTAATGTTAAAGAAAATGATTAGTGATAGCTATATAGTATTCTGTGTGAATATTTTGTAGTTCATTATCCTAATGTTGGATTAAGTTAATTTTTCTTCATAAATACAGTGATTAATACCTTTATAGATAGTTTTTGTTTATGTTCATCGTTATCACCTAGGGATAGATAATTTCAGGAGTAACATAGCAGCTGTGGGATTGCTTATTTTAACACTTTTGCCTTGGAGGAAGGTGGGGTAGCTTCACCAATTTGTATATTACACATTTTTCTTAATGTTAATTTGAGTATACAATAGCACTTTGTCAAGCAAACACTGAGTTTGAGTACACATGCATTTTCATGTAACAGTGTCAGGTATTGTAGTTATGCTGGGCCTGTGACCCGGATGGAGTTAAGGGTCAGGTCAAGGGTTGGGTCCAAGGCCACTTTCAGCTACACAGCAAGGTAGAAGTCAGCCTGGCATCATGATGCTTTGTCTCGGAAAAGTGAAACGAAGGAAACTTTAGCAGATGTTTGAGCATCTCTTAGCTTCGAGGCTTCTTCAGGATGCTAGCAGGAAAGTGGTCATGCCACATATGTGCTGTGGGAAGGATCATATTAAGAACTTTCTAAAACTATATTTTCCCTGTGTTAAATGTTACTTCTCTTGATTTTTTTTTCCCCAGCGAAGCTTTGCCCTTTTTTCTGCTCTTGATTGACCTTTCTAGAGCGAGCGCATTAGCAAAGTTTGCCCTAAGTTCAAACTCACAGGTGAGTATTATTTGTAGCCCTGGAATGTGATTATCTCCCGGACATTTGTCTAGTCAAAAGATGAGATTTCTTTACTCTTCAAAATGTGACCACTGTCTCAAGCTTTTAGACGTATGTTTTAAGACTGGTTTGTATAAGTGTCTCACTTCCCAATTTTCCCTTTGAAAGTCTTCTGAAATGACAGCCCATGACTTAGGTGAATAAACCTCCTATTGAGGCCTTAGGGAAGAGAGTGAGTGTTTCGGGTTCTTTGCTTTGCTTTGACCTGACTTGGAACAGTTGAAGGGAGACAGGCTCGATTGGGCGTCTGTTTGCAGGAGATAGTTCATCAGCTGGGAGGCGTGCGGGGAGGCATGCGCACAGGAGCTGGAGCCCAGTGAGCCACTTCCTCCGTGCGGCTCCACCCCCTCAGCCTTTCCAAGGAGCATCACCTACTGGGGATCAGGTGTTCAAACTCAAGAGCCTTTGGGGGCCTTCTCACCTTCAAACTGCAACAGATCTAGTGGATTAGAGCCTTAGATCACATTGTTTCTAAGCCCCTCAAGTTAATGTTTCTCATCCTGATGTTCATCAATGACTTAAAAAAAAAAAACAGCATTGTTTTTAACAACCTTGTAATTGTTTTTGAGACAGACTGTGTATCTCATTCTGTCCTGAATTATAGTGATCCTCCTGCTGTGGCCAGCTGAGTGATAGCATTGCAGACACATACACACACTAACTACCATGTCCTATTTAGTCCTTTTATAATTTTCCTTCAGTGACAGGCCATTGAACTCAGAACCTTTTGCAGGATTGTCAAGTGCTCAGTCACTGAGTTAGCCCCTCCCCCAAGCTGTGAAAGAGTTCATAGTTCTGTCCTGATTATATATATTGGATACTGCTTATGATCATTTGAACATTTTGATATGAAAATTATCTAGGTTTTATTGTACTAATGTGACCTCAAAGAATCTCCACTAAGCTTTTGTTAGTGCAAGCCAGAATATAATATGAAATGTGAAAGGGCATAATCAGGTAGCACTTCAGTGATTGATTAACCTACCAGTCACTGGAGTGACCCTTAGACTATGTCTCTCACTGCCCACTCTGCCTACTGAATGCATCCTGTCTTATCATATTTGTTCTTTGAGGAGTAAAGTAAGTTTTATATAGGACCCAGGATGCTCTCTAGCATTTTAAAAGGCTAACTGCGCACTTTACAACCACCGATGTGTTTGGTCTGTGCTTTAGGATGAAGTAAGGGAAAATATAGCTCGTGGGATGGCGATCCTGGGCCCCACGTTCACCCTTGATGCTCTGGTGGAATGCCTTGTAATCGGAGTTGGCACCATGTCAGGTTGGTAAACAGTTCCTAATACACTTAGAGCTGCCATTAAAGGGGAATGGGAGGTCTTATGCTTACGTTATTTATTCTTGAATTCTGATTGAAGTGACTTGAGGGGCAGATATTGCTGGTGGGTGGGGGTGTGGACCTCTGTGTGAGTGGTAAGAGAGTAGGATCAGGTTCCTGATGTTTCTCATGCTTGCTGTTTTCTCTTGTTGTGTCTGTTTGTGGTGTTTGGGGTTTGCTGTTGGTTTGTAACCAAGATGGTATTGCAAGGCTGGTCTGGAGACACTTGCTGTTACTTGGGCTGAATTAGTAATTTGTTTAATTGTATTTTAATTGCCATGTTGGAGGTGGTGCGAGAGTCCAGATCTAATCAGGTAGTTGGCAATGTTTAAATAGATACTCGTCATACATCCTAGCATGTCTGCAGCACCAACCTCAACACACTAGAGAATTAATACTAAACCTCAAACAGGACTCCATTACGTACAATGGAAATTTGCCAGAATGAATATATCATGCTATCATTGAAGTTTCCTGGTCTTAGTCTAGATTTTTTTGTTTTTGTTGTTGGTTTTTTTTTTTTTTTTTTAGTTCTAGGGTGTGTGTGTGTCTGTCTGTCCCTGTCCTTGTCCTACTACTAGGACTACATAATAGCTCAGTGACTTTTGTGTGTGTGTGTGTGTGTGCACACTTTAAGATGTACTTTTTGTAAATTAGGAAGGTGGCAGGTAAAGCACTTGCCATAAAAGTGTGAGAGTGGAGTTGGGGTCTCAAGGACCCATGTAAGCCTTCCACGGTCACATAGCCCTGCCATCCCAGTGCTCTTGTGATGTGGCAGAGGCAAAGAGAATCTCCAGAAGCTGAAGGCCTAGCTGTAGCTAGCCTTTGGTAAGCAGTGGAATCGCAAAGAGACGAGTCTTGTCTCCAGTAACACAGACAAAAGGATGCTGTCCCCTGACTCCATATATGCCCTGGGCGCATATGCCCCACAATCACACCCACACACTTTGAAAAATTGCCTAAAGGTATCGGTTTCATTTTAGTGACGATATCATCATGTCACCACCTCTAAATAAAATAAGATGTTGGTCAGATGAAGACACAGCTACATGATTTTCCTCAAGCAGAACAGTTTGAGATGTTGAAGATGGGCCAGGAAATTACAGGCCTTGAAACGGAAGCTGCTTATTTGAATCTGAAGCAGAAAGTAGTAGGGCTGATGCCTTGTCTTGAATTGTTAGAGAAATGAACAAAAGAATTGGATGTGTAGTTGCAGAAGCCACTGAAGTCATCTTTATCTGCAGAAATAGGGATGTGGCTTAAAATTAATTAGGCAGCAACCCCGCCGCTCACCTTTTTTACAGTGTGAGAGATTGATCCCGGAGCTTGCATGTGCTTTGGACACATTCCACCACGTCCTAGGAATATCTCTGAAAAGGCCAATACAGAAAAGGGCGTGGCTAAGTGTGGCTCAGTGGGAGTATGTGCTTTGCATACATGAAGGTCCAGTTCCCAGTACAAGTCACAGCTGCCTAAGTCTTTGGACTGGAGCTATGTCCCTGTGGGGTACCAAAGTGTGGAGCTGTGTCCCTGTGTGGTCCCAACGTGGCAGGGCAGCTTCTTTTTGGACAGTCAGGAAGAATGATGGCAACATGAGTTTAGAAAATAGTTGATGATTAATTTGTGAAAAGCATTGGTTAAGTATTGAGTATGAAAGCATTCTATTCATCTAGTATTTAAGTAGAATATATAGATTTGCTTTATTTATAATATATGTAATTTGCAGTTTTTTATATGCCCTTGGTTGTGAGAGTAAATAATATAATGCAGTTTTTTTATTTTAATTTGAGTAGGAATTGGTGATCTTAATTTTTTTCTGGTCTCTAAAATTCTGGTACCCTCTGTTAGAGATTACCAAATGACCCTTGAAATATTTTGTGATGAAATGTTAATTTTCACTCTTGATTTATTAGCATTTTTGCATTATATCATTTTTAGATAGGTCAATGAAGTAAAATGCTTAGAACATTAGTAGGCACTGGGGGGGGGGTATAGAAAATTGCACTTAGTGGTATGTAAAGACTATTTACTGAGATGCCATGTCAGAAAGGTGTAACTGCCTGCTGATCTGTGCATTATAAATCATTATAAATAGACACAGAGGCTAATTGCTTTTATGATAAGTAAGTCTAGGGGAGTAGTGTAGGTCGGAGGGTGAAGTTACTCCTGCAAAGTAGCTGGTCTTACAGCTGCTTGTCTCAGCCAATGCGGTACCCAATACCATTTTATAAAAGAATTGGTAACATTTGTTGGCCAGTGCCATTATATACAGCATTGTGTTGTTGGGGTCTGTGCCCTTACAGGACTGAGTTTTAGAACTGCTGTCCCTGAAGTCTTAGTATCATCTTCATGTTGCTAATTTTGTTTCAGTAGATGACAAAGGACATAATGTAGTGAAACTTGGCTGTGTGTGATGAAGAGCCTTTAAGGTAAACGGCATGTCAGAAATCCACACTTAGCCAGCTCTGTCTCTCGTTCTCTACCAGGGGTCCGTCAGCTTGAAATCATGTGCTGCTTTGGCTGCGTGTCTGTGCTTGCCAACTACTTTGTGTTCATGACATTCTTCCCAGCCTGCGTGTCCCTGGTCCTAGAGGTAAGACTGGTGTCATTAGTTATGAAGTAGTACTTCCCATGCTGTCCCTTTACCTAAGTCCCCTGCACACCTACCTCCTAACGCCATGCCGACTTACTTTGTAGCTTTCTCGGGAAAGCCGTGAGGGTCGGCCAATCTGGCAGCTCAGCCATTTTGCCAGAGTTTTAGAAGAAGAAGAAAATAAACCAAACCCCGTAACCCAAAGGGTCAAGATGATTATGGTAATGGCATTTTTTTTTCTCCAGTATCTATAGTTTCAGTGTGTCAAATACATTGGGTATTTGGGGGCTTTTGTTTGTTTTTAGTTCCTATCTTGTTTAATATTTGTCCCTTTCAGTGATGTTCCAGGCTTCTCCATTTTCTGAGTTTTTTCTTTGTTGCTTTGATGTTCTGGGGATTTTAGTTCGATGTCCTGAGACAGGATCTTACTGGCTAGCCAAGGCTGGCTTTGAACTTTGGATCATCCTGCTTCTGCCCCGAGTGCTGGGATACCAGGTGTATGCCGGCTGCCAGGGCCCTGGGCCCTATGTTCTTTGTTAGTCTGGCTCTTGAACTGACTTTGCAAGTCCCTGTCGGTGGAAGGCTGATCTTTGGAATGTTTGAACAGATGCAGGACCATTGCTTATCTGTAACGAACTGGGGGCTTTCTTACTGTGGTGGGTGGGGCTGAGGAGGTGAGAAAAGGAAAGAGAACGTTCACAACTGAGAATCTGTCCTTCAGTCTTTAGGCTTGGTTCTTGTTCACGCTCACAGTCGCTGGATAGCCGATCCTTCTCCTCAGAACAGCACAGCAGAACAGTCTAAGGTTTCCTTGGGTCTGGACGAAGATGTGTCCAAGAGAATTGAACCGAGTGTTTCTCTCTGGCAGTTTTATCTCTCCAAGTAAGTGACTTGGAACCCACAATACTCTGAGCTCCTACGGGGCTGTGCTGTCACTTTTATATTTCTGAACTGATAACATTTATCTTTTCTTTCAGGATGATCAGCATGGACATCGAGCAAGTGGTTACCCTGAGTTTAGCATTCCTTTTGGCTGTCAAGTATATTTTCTTTGAACAAGCAGAGACAGAATCGACACTCTCATTAAAAAATCCTATCACGTCTCCTGTTGTGACCCCAAAGAAAGCTCAAGACAACTGTTGTAGACGTGAGCCTCTGCTTGTGAGAAAGAACCAGAAGCTTTCTTCAGTGGAGGAGGATCCAGGAGTGAACCAAGATAGAAAAGGTACTTTGCTGTGTTCTTCATTCTCAGTTTCTCTTGTCGGAGGACGCTCCCTGAGTTGACTTCATCTGAAAGTGATTTAAGGGCTTTGAGATATCGTTTTGCTTCTCACACAGCTGAGGTTATAAAGCCCTTAGTGGTGGAAGCTGAGACTGCCAGCAGAGCTACCTTTGTGCTTGGCGCCTCTGTAGCCAGCCCTCCATCTCCCCTGGGATCCCAGGAGCCTGGCGTGGAACTCCCCAGCGAGCCTCGGCCTACTGAAGAATGTCTGCAGATACTGGAGAATGCAGAGGTGGGCAAGGGCCAAGGGTGTGCTCACACTGGGGAGAATGCGGAGATGGGACAAGGGCGTGCTCTCACTGGGGAGAATGCAGAGATGGGACAAGGGTGTGCTCTCACTGGGGAGAATGCAGAGATGGGACAAGGGTGTGCTCACACTGGGGAGAATGCAGAGATGGGACAAGGGCGTGCTCTCACTGGGGAGAATGCAGAGATGGGACAAGGGTGTGCTCTCACTGGGGAGAATGCAGAGGTGGGCAAGGGCCAAGGGTGTGCTCACACTGGGGAGAATGCAGAGATGGGCCAAGGGCCAAGGGTGTACTCACACTGGGGAGAATGCAGAGGTGGGGCAAGCGTGTGCTCACACTGTGGGTTTCTTTAAAAGAGGATGTTTTTGGTAGCTTTTTTAATTTTAATCAAAGTAAGTTAACACTGGTACTGCAGAGGCCTACTGCATCCTAGTCTCTGTCACGTGGCTTATTAACAACAGTGTTAATCCCCTATAGCCTTTGGGGGTGTTATCCCCACCCTTCAGATGAGCAGCCCAGGCTCAAGAGGCTTCATATATTTACCAGGACACTTACCATTGAGGAAATTGTAAAGTTAGCAGCAGGGTTTCTTACTTTCTGGTTCCAGAATCAAAATTCCCTGTAGTGAGTTCCTGTCTAGTAGAGATGGGGAGCTTTTGAATCTATGTGTGTTGAAGTGAGCTGTGTTTGAACATTGTGTTCTCCTACCATGTTTACATATGTCTGTTCATGCTTCCAGCCTTTATCAGCTTAATCTAATTCTTTCTGTAATACGAATATGTTTCCCTGCTCTATCAATTTTTTTTCCATGTTTGGTAAGATACAGTTCCATTCTACCACCACTTAGCAAGAAATAGTGACAGGAAATTAAAGATATTTAGAATGCATAGTTTTATGAGTAATCAACACAGTCAAGCTAATTAAATAAAAAGTTTCACTGTGTAGTCTTGGCTAGCTTAGAACTCCCTGTGTAGATCAGGCTGGCCTCAAATTCAGAAGTCCACCTTCCTTTGCCTCCCCAATGCTGGGATTAAAGGCTTGTGGTACCTCTTGGCTTTATCTGATTTCTTTCTTTTCTTTCTCTCCTTTTCTTTTCTTTTCTTTTCTTTTTTTCTTTTCTTTTCTTTTCTTTTTTTTTTGAGACAGGGTGTCTCAGTCAGGGTTTCTATTCCTGCACAAAACATATGACCAAGAAGCAAGTTGGGGAGGAAAGAGTTTATTCAGCTTACACTTTCCACACTGCTGTTCATCACCAAAGGAAGTCAGGACTGAAACTCAAGCAGGTCAGGAAGCAGGAGCTGATGCAGAGGCCATGGAGGGATGTTACTTACTAGCTTGCTTCCTCTGCCTTACTTAGCTTTCTTATAGAACCCAGGACTACCAGCCCAGGGATGGCACCACCTACAGTGGGCCCTCCCTCCTTGATCAGTAATTTAGAAAATGCCTTACACCTGGATCTCTTGGAGGCATTTCTTCAAGGGAGACTCCTTTCTCTGTGATAATTAACTCCATTTGTGTCGAGTTGACACATAAAACCAGCCAGTACACAGGGTCTCTTACTAGATGTGCAGCTTGTCATTTTGGTTAATCTGGAGTTAGCAAGTCCCCAGCAACTCCTGTGTCTTCCTCCTGCCTCCCCTGGGGTTGCAGATGTACACTACAGTGCTTGGCTGTTCTGTGCTTGCTAGGAATCTGAACTTGCTTGATGTCCTTGATAGTTTTCAAATCATCTCCCGATTTACAAACCCAAAGCCTTTTGAATTTTTCTCTTAATGTTTTTGTACTTTAGCTCTTTTGAGAGTTGGTATCCTCAGCTGGAATATATCCTATTTAAGGGCCACAACTTGTACCCACAAAAAAATTACTGAAGAGTGTATGTATATATTGACTGTCATTGTAAGCAAATATGTATTGATTGACTTTCATTGATGAGTCCATGAGCATTTAAGTGTACAGAGAGGGTTCTGTTGTATAGAGGGCAGGAGGGCTGGACTGACAACAAGGCTTTGTTCTGGGTTTGTTCTTCAGAGGGGATGGGATTTAGTAAGGCTTAGTGTTACTGTTCCCAAGGGTGATAGAGACTGCTTTAGAGTCCTGTAAGCCACGCTCCACTGTGCGCCTTCAGCCTCTGGTCTGCTTATGAATTACAGTTCTTATCTAATTCCATCTCGTTTCATTTTCCTTTCTTCAGAAAGGTGCAAAGTTCCTTAGTGATGCAGAGGTCATCCAGTTGGTCAATGCTAAGCATATCCCAGCTTACAAATTGGAAACTCTAATGGAAACTCATGAACGTGGTGTGTCTATTCGCCGGCAGCTCCTCTCCACAAAGCTTGCAGAGCCGTCTTCTCTTCAGTACCTGCCTTACAAAGATTATAATTATTCCTTGGTATGTGGTTTGATTAGGGGGGGGCTTGCTCTGTAACTTGTAGCCGACCTGCTGCTACTTTAAAATGTTTTTCAGGATTTTATAATCATTGCTTGCTTTTCTTTTTTTTTCTTTCTTTTCCTTCCTTCCCTCCTTCCTTCCCTCTTTTCTTTCCTTTTTTTTTCTTTCTTTTCCTTCCTTCCTTCCTTTTTTCCTTCCTTCTTTCCTTCCTGTTTCTGTTTCTCTGTGTTCCCCTGACTGTCCTGGGACTTGATCTGTGTAGATCAGGCTAGTCTTGAACTCAAGAAATCCACCTACCTCTGCCTCTCAAGGGTTTGGGATTAAAGGCATGTGCCACCATCATCACCCAGCCAGGGTAAATATTTTTAAATTATAAGTATGGGGTGTTGTTTGGCTTAGCAATAGAAAGTTTACCAAACACTGGTGAAGCCCTTGGTTTGATCACCAGCACCATAATAACAAAAAGAAAACATTAAAAGTAGTATTGAAATATTTTATAGGAGGAAGTTTGAAGACTTGTTAGCGACGGGGACGGAGATAAGCTGCTGTCTGTTTCCGTGCAGATTTTCACGTTGCCCGCCTGTGTTTCTTAGGTGATGGGAGCTTGCTGCGAGAATGTGATCGGATATATGCCCATCCCTGTTGGAGTGGCAGGGCCTCTGTGCCTGGATGGGAAAGAGTACCAGGTGCCAATGGCAACAACGGAAGGCTGTCTTGTGGCTAGCACTAACAGAGGCTGCAGAGCCATAAGTGTAAGTTGGCCTTTGTCTGCTTTCAAGTGCTCCCTGCTGGATGAGGGAGGGAGGGAGCTGGCCAGGGGGAGGCAACTAGGACAGATTCGGAACAGACGCAGGACATTAATATGTTCCCATAATCCTCTGCTTAGCTTGGTGGAGGTGCCAGCAGCCGCGTCCTTGCAGATGGGATGACCCGAGGCCCAGTGGTACGTCTTCCTCGTGCTTGTGACTCTGCAGAAGTGAAGACCTGGCTTGAAACACCTGAAGGGTTTGCAGTGATAAAGGAGGCCTTCGATAGCACCAGCAGGTGTGTGTATGTGTGTGTTCATGTGTTCGTGTGGATATTTAGCTTGTTCTCTGTGCTAGCTAAATACATTGCCTGCTTAGTTCTGAATCCATTCATTTAGTGTAACTAATAGTTATCCCTTGCTAGGGTAGATGTCGATGCTGACAAGTTACCCCATAGAATACATTGGTTTTTAGTGGTTGGTAAGATCACTCAGCAGGTAAAAGCACTTTCTGTGTAAACCTTGTGGCATGGGCCACTCAGTAACAGTATGTTAGAGAGACACAAGCCGTCACTGTGACTAGACTGTTACTTTGCCCTGGAGGAGGATTTCCTACACAGAACATGAATGCTAGTCTGTGTTTACTTTGACTGAAGACCATTACAGTCACACAGAAGCCTCATCCGTAAATGGAAAGCTCCAGTGCAGTTCAAGCTAGTGTGTGTACTTTTATTTGGGCTTAAAGAGTATTAAAGAGTTGGTCCACCTTCTATTATATTCAGTGTCTGAGAATGAGACTCAGCTACAGTAGTAGCCTTCATGTGTCTAAAGAAAAAATACTCCCTACTGAACTAAGGAATAAAATGTAAAATCTCTTAGCTTGGATTAGAATAAAACCCTGTCTTTTCAGATTCGCACGTCTACAGAAACTTCATGTGACAATGGCAGGACGCAACCTCTATATCCGTTTCCAGTCCAGGACAGGGGACGCCATGGGAATGAACATGATCTCCAAGGTGAGTGGGTGTGATGTCTCAGGCTCCCACAGTGGGCATGCCGGGCTGACTTGGAGTTCGTGTGAGTCTTGTGCCTTTGCTTTTTGAGTGCTGGGACTACAACTGTGCCTGCTGTTCGTAGCCATAGCTCTCATTGATACACCATGTCCACGTAGTACACACTTAACAGAATTGATTGATTTCACATTTATTAAAAGCTAAATATTACTTAATATAGCTTAGTTTGGAAGTGTTTCTGATTTTTTTTTTTTAATTAGATAAGATGTACTTGTGTGTATGGTCTTTTGCCTGCATGAATGTCTGTGTACCACATGTGTGCCTGATGACCATAGAGGCCAGAAGAGGACATGAAATTTCTCTGGAATTGGAGTTTGATACTGTTGTGAGCCACCAGTGGGTGCTGGGAATTGGACTTTGGTCCTCAGGAAGAGCAGATAGAGCTCTTATCCGCAGAGTTGTCTGCCTTGCCCCACTGCTGTAGAGTTGACACTGTCTGTGTCCTAAATGCCCTCTCCTAAATGGAGGGATTTGGGGCTAGCACTTCAGAACTTTGCCCAGTAACTCCTTCTTCAGAGGAGGAGTGGCCCTAAGGGTTCAGCTCAGTGCAGATCAAGACTGTAGTGAGGTGTATGGGGCCCCAAATCAGTTCTGAGCACACCCAAAGGAGCTTTGTCTCCAGATATTGAACTTGGCCTTTTCTAGAGACATTTTTATTGCTTTCTTTGTGTGTGAGTGTGTGAGAGACAGGGTCTCACTGTAGCCTGTGTGTGTGTGTGTGTGTGTGTGTGTGTGTGTGTGTGTGTGTCAGGGTCTCACTGTAGCCTGTGTGTGTGTGTGTGTGTGTGTGTGTGTCAGGGTCTCACTGTAGCCTTTGTCCGACCTGGAATACTTTTATAGACCAGGCTAACCTGCAATTCATGCTCAGTTTCTTTTTCTCTTATCTGATTACTTGTTTACAGGCAGGTGCTATCGTGCTTAGAAACACCGTCTTTAAGATATCAAACATTGTCTTTTTGTAGAATCCAGTCATTTTTTTTTTTCCTGAGAGATTTTTTTGTAGGTGTACATTTTATTTTGCTGATAACTTTTTACCAGAGACAAATAGAAAATGTTAAGATCGTCTAGTCAGGCTATAGATTTTTTGTGTATAAAGATTATTCAGAAAGAGGAAAATAACTAAATTTCTAAGTTTTTAAAATTCTTAATAAATAGTATGGTGTTTTTTTAACAGCTTGAAAATAGAATTGCTATGTCATTTATCTCCCCATTCTACTTTTGGCATTGAAAACCTCAAAGATATATCTGTGTGTTCATGTTCACAGATTTACTTACACTAGCTAACAGGAAGAAGTAAGCTAAGTGTATGTTAGATGGATCTATGCACGAGGGAGCGATGTGCTAAAGTAGAACGCTATTCCAAGGGAAATCGCCAATTACCAAATTCTATATGTTCCTCTTATCAAAGCTAACCAGTTATTAAGTTCACGGACACCAGTAGAGTGGTGGAGGGACAGTCAGGGACAGGACGGGGTAATTGATGTTTTAACAGGCTATGAAACATTAGCATTAGCAGATACAGAGAGTTCTGGGCATTTGTTAGGTAATACTTTGGATGTACAGAATGGCTGTGTTTACAGTTGTTAAGGTGGTCAGAATGTGGCTCCATCATGGCTTGTGCTTGGTTTGCTTCTTCCTAGGGCACGGAGAAGGCACTGCTGAAGCTTCAGGAGTTCTTTCCTGACATGCAGATTCTGGCAGTTAGTGGGAACTACTGCACGGACAAGAAACCTGCTGCCATAAACTGGATCGAAGGACGAGGAAAGACTGTGGTTTGTGAAGCTGTCATCCCAGCCAAGGTGGTGAGAGAAGTGAGTGTGGATGGAGGTTTGCTCCTACGTTTTACATGTTAGTGTCTTTAGCTGAGTTGAGGCCAGGTGTGGTGGCTCACAGCTGTAATTCCAGCTCTGGCGGTCAGGCAGGCAGAAGGATCCCTGGAAGTCTGAAGCCAGGGTGGGCTACATAATTCTAGGCCAGCCAGGGCTGAAAGAAAGTTTTAAAAATAATAAAAAATAAGAATACTACCACGTTTTATAAGATTACATTTGTAGAGTTGTTTTCCATTAAAATAATTGTTTTATTGTTCATACCTGTCTGCATGTAGCCCTCTTGGACAGTTTAAATGGGACCACATGTATACCCTTGCTTTCTAGAGGCACAGAGAGGTAGATGCGAGTGGTTTTTACTTAATCCTCCTGAGGGACTATGTAAAATGTGTACACTGTGATCTAGGTGTTAAAGACAACTACGGAAGCTATGGTTGACGTAAACATTAACAAGAATCTTGTGGGCTCTGCCATGGCTGGGAGCATAGGAGGCTACAACGCGCATGCAGCAAACATTGTCACTGCCATCTACATTGCATGTGGCCAGGTGAGTTCTTCCTTTCCACTTCCTCTCTTCTCTGGTAATCTAAGTGGAGGAGCTATACTGCAGTTTCCTTTTCTCTTCCCAGGATGCAGCACAGAATGTGGGGAGTTCAAACTGTATCACTTTAATGGAAGCAAGTGGGCCCACAAACGAAGACTTATATATCAGCTGCACCATGCCATCTATAGAGATAGGAACCGTGGGTGGTGGGACCAACCTTCTACCTCAGCAAGCCTGCCTGCAGGTAGGATTGTCTGGCACACACCGTAGTGGTGCTCCCAGGTCTTCTGGCTTATTGTTTATTCCTTACTGACTAAAACAAAGTTGGGAAAGAGGATTTATTTCAACTTATACATCTAGGGAGACATTCATTACTAAGGGAAGTTAAGGCAGGAACTAAGATAGAGGCCATGGAGGGACACTGCATATTGATTTGCTCTAGCCTCATGTTCAAGCCCATGGCTGGGTTCTTCATCAGTTAGCAATCAAGACATACCTGTGGAGATCCCCACAGGCCAAACTGCTGGAGTCAGTTTATCTTTGAGATTCCCTCTTCCTACATGTGTCAAGTTGACAACGAAGTTTAACCATCATACCCGGGGTAGTACTGTGTATCTACTGGATGGCACATCACTCTAGTCTGTATTTCGGCTGATCTTTTTACCCTTGCTTTTAGCCGGTCTAGCTTTAGGATGTCTAAGTAAGTCTAGGGTTTCTCAAAAAAAAGTGTGTATGTGTATACGTGTGTGTACACATGTGCACACACACACACATGGTTTAGGTGTATGTGCCTAATCATGAGAAAATACATTAAATAAGCATGTAAATGCTTAGTCCCATCAGCTTGGCCTGCCCCAGCATTCTACCGGAGTCTGTCTGCCTTCTCCGTGTAGTAATCTCCATGTTGCTCCCTGATTGCAGATGCTAGGTGTGCAAGGTGCGTGCAAAGATAACCCTGGAGAAAACGCACGGCAGCTTGCCCGGATTGTGTGTGGCACTGTGATGGCTGGTGAGTTGTCCTTGATGGCAGCATTGGCAGCTGGACATCTTGTCAGAAGTCACATGGTTCACAACAGGTAAGACTTCTGCATAGAGGAGATTTTCCCAAATTAAAGTTTTATAATCCTGATCTGGGAATTACCACTAAAGTGTTTGGACAACTTGAGTCCAAGCCCTGGAATCCAATATTTTTTTTTTTTTTAAACAGAACAAGTGTAGTGGCATGATGTTTAAAGTCCAAACTCTGGGCAGGAGAGACAGGCGGTCCTGGGGCTCACGGCCAGGCGGCCGAACTTGGCCAGTTCCAGGCCCTGAGAGACCCTGTGTCAACGCAAAGAGCGGGCAGCCTTGTCTTCTCACCTACACACACACATGCACCCAGCCCCAAGCTAGCATTGCTGATATTCTCTGTGTTACTTTGTCTTTTTCTGATATAGGTCAAAGATAAATTTACAAGATCTTCAAGGAACGTGCACCAAGAAGGCAGCTTGAGCTTCCTGACTGAACTGAAACACGGGCATTGGGTTCTCAAGGACTAACATGAAATCTGTGAATTAAAAGTCTCAATGCAGTGTCTTGTGGAAGATGAATGGACGTGATCAGTAGACGCCTGCTTGGTTTCTGGCGCTTTCAGAGACATCTGAGGTCCTTTGCACAGAGACTCCTCAAATGCGGAAGCTGTGGTTCTTTCCATGCTGTGTTCTGGAAAGATCTCATGTGGATGTTATGGTGCTCTGAGCACCACAGATGTGATTTGCAGCTCGTTTCTGAAAGCTACAAGCTGGAAACCGGTGTTGTGACAAAATGATGGAGTTCCTGGTGATGAGTGGGGGCTCACCTCCCAGTGGGTTAAAATGGTTTTAAATGACACTGTAGCTGACAGAACTTAGGATTTTTATTTATTCAGTCTGGGTTGTAGAACTTGGCAATCTAAGTTTATTTTTTGTAAACTAATAATTCATTTGGTGCTGGTCTATTGATTTTTGGGGACCTACTTCTTCATGGAAGAATTACTTTTATTCTCAAACTACAGAATAATGTGCTAAGTAGTGCTAAATAGTTCTCGATGAAGAAAACAGTCACTGCATTTATCTCTAAGTCTTTGTTCAGAGAGGCCTTTAGTCTAGATTTTGCCAGCTGTGCCACACTCTGCACTAAAGATATCAGAGCTCTTAGAGAGAGTACAAGCAAGTCGGACCTCTCATAACTTAGAGTGTGGGAACAGTTTTTAAAGAAAACGACCATTTCTCTAAGCCAACTTTAGAGACATTTTAACTTATTTAGCTGAATTCTAGATTTTTTGGTAAACTATCAGATCTGTATATGTTGTAATAAAGTGTCTAATGCTAGGAGTTTATTGGAAGTGTTTAAGAAATAAAAGAAGTCGACTTTTACACTGATAAAATACTCTAGCTTGGGCCGGAGAAGACAGTGCTCGTTAGCATTGGTCCAGGAAACCCTGGCTTGCTTTCCAAGCCTCATGAAGGGAAAGTCAGCTTACAGAGCCAATGATGGAGCCACATGAATGGCCCTGGAGCTGTGTGCCTTGTTCCTGTGGCCAGGAGTTTGGTAACGGAATCATTTATGGGCTCCTTTAATGGACCCGTAAAAGCTCTTAGCTTCCTCAGGGGGTCAGCAGAGTTTTGAATCTTAATTTTTTTTTAATGTACCAACCAGTTTTGTATAAATAATAATAAAGAGCTCCTTATTTTGTATTCTATCTAATGCTTCAAGTTTGGTCTTGGGAAGCTGACATCTGTAGAAGATGGACTCTGAAAGACATTCCAAGAGTGCTGCGGCCGCATGGGAGCCTCTTAGTGATTGTGTCAGTATTATTGTGGAAGATTGACTTTGCTGTTGTATGTAAAGTTTCAAATTGCACCTCTTGTGACTTTTCAGCCAGTACCATTTTATTTACCTGAGCTTGTCATGGAAGTGGCAGTGAAAAGTATTGAGTGTTTATGCTGGTGACTGTAACCAATGTCATCTTGCTAAATTCATGTTTTGTACAAGTACTAAATTGTATACATTTTGTTATAGAATACTTTTTCCAGTTGAGTAAATTATGAAAGGAAGTTAACATTAACAAGTGTAAGAAGTGGCTTTTTTAAAATTGAGGATTGATCCTAAGCCTGCAGTCCAGAAGTTAGCAAAGTCTGGCCAAGTGGTGCCTGATCTCCCCTGCGGGTCATAAGATCCTCTCTCCATTATTATTTCTACCTGCAACGTCAGTGGCTGGCCAGTGTTGGTTGTTTCGATGATTCTCTAATTTCAACCAGATTTCTCTTTGGTTATCATCTGGAGCAAGTCGAGGAAGAGAAGATAGCTAGCCGACACAGTTGCCCTTTCAAGTATGTTTCAGCTGCATGGGGGAATGAAGGGGCTTCCTCGGAACTGACTTCCATCATTTGTAATTAGTCCACTTCTGTTCAAGGTGAAAGATTAGAGAGTTGTATTCCCAGGAATCACAAAGTTAGAAACTGCTCATGGAGGGGCCAAACGGCTGACAGAACTACCCCTAGAATGATAAAGTTCTCTTTGGCAGACATTTAGGTTAATGTGACTCCCCTTAGGCTTCTGAACAACACTGTTAGTGTCTGTATTCACATGTTGTGTTACGATGGTTTCTACTGATGTGATCAAACACATGACCGCAACTTGGTAAGGAAATGGTTTATTCTGACTTTTAACTCTTAGATCGCAGTCCATCATTAAAGTAAGTCAAGGCAAAGCCTGGAGTTAGGGACTGAAGCAAAGACCGTGGAGAGCTGCTGCTTACTGCCTTGCTCAGCCTGTTTGTTTAAACTTATTTGTGTATATGAGTGCTCTGTTTGCATATACACCTGCATGGCAGAAGAGGACATCAGATCCCATTACAGATAGTTGTGAGCCACCGTGTGGTGTCTGGGAATTGAACTCAGGACTTCTGCAAGTGCTCTTAACCACAGCCATCTCTCCAGCCCCATCAGCCCTTTTTCTAGCACCAAGGACCACTAGCCAGGGGTGGCACCATCCACAATGAGCTGAACCTTCCCACATCCATCACTAAAAAAATGTACTACATTTAAGTTGGGCTTGGTGCATGCCTTTAGTCCCAGCACTTGGGGGACAAAGTAGTTGTATGATTTCAAGCCAGTCAGGCCTATGTAGCAAGTCCAAGGATAGTTGGGGGGCTACATAGAGACCCTGTCTCCAAAAAAAAAAAAAAAATACATATATGCTCCACAGGCTTGCCCACAGACCAGTCTGGTGGGGGCATTTTCCTAATTGAAGTTATCTCTCCCAAAATGACAATAGCTTATGTCAAATTGACATGACCACATGGACCAACTCTTCAGAGAAACATTCCCTTGATCTTGGTATTCTCTCGAAAGATATATATATATTTTTAATTTAACTTTACTTTTTACATATTCACTTTCCATCCTACTTACTGCCTCTCTCATGGTCACCCCCTCCCACAATCCTTCTCCCATCCCCCTTCCCTTTTCCTCTGAGCAGGCGCACCGCACCCCAAGTATCCCCCTAACCTGACACATCAAGTCTCCGTGAGGCTAGGTGCTTTCTCTCCCACAGGCCAGACAAGGCAGCCCAGCTAGAACATATCCCACATACAGGCGACAGCTTTTGGGATAGCCCCTGCTCCAGTTGTTGGAGATCCACATGAAGGCCAAGCTATACACCTGCTACATATGTGGGGGGAGGCAGAGGTAGGGTGGCACGTACCATTCTCCACTGTCCGTCCTTTCCCCATGTGTCTGGCCACACCAAAGGTCTATGCCTACTCTGTTGTATTTGCTAGGGTTGAAATGAGCAGAAAGCTCACTTTGATGCATTTAGGTGGCAAAAATGATATAATGGGGGAAACAACCAGCTAACAGTGTCTTAGGTTTCATTGAGGAAACCTGACAAGAAACCATCAGAAATGATGCAAAAAGAAAGCTACCTAGTTTGTGATGGATATGAAGCCTCTGCTGTCACTCTTTCCTTGAGAAAGAGTTGTGGTGGCAAAAAAAAGGAGGGAGCAATTCTGGCTCAACTTTGCTTCAAAGCATGACCCTATAAAGCAAGCAGTATTAATCTCATGTGTTGCTTCACGGAAGGGAAGTGCCTCATTTCCCAGCATTCCTGCCCATGAAGTGAGGCCTATACAGATCTGGTTCACATTGGACCCAGGCCTCATAAAATGCTTCCAAGAGAACTGTCAAGTTTTGGTGCATATCTGGCCTCAGTTTGTCCTAGTGTACAGCATAATGTAAGAATTTGTGTTTTCTCAAGATCAAGAATACAGCTGAGTAGGTGAGAGCTCTATTTGGAAGCATGAGAACCTGAATTCAGATCCCCAGGACCTATGGGAAAAGCTGAACTCAGGGTGCCTAGAACTCCCCAGCATTAGGGAAAGAGGATAATTATGATGAGGACTTTGCTGGCTAGCTGGCCTAGCAGAAAAGGAAGTGAGATTTTGTCTCAGGGTAATAAGACAAAGGAAGATACTTTAGGCCCTGCTAAGACCAATACATGTGCCCATACATTTTTGTGCAAAACACACATATACACTATATATGTATATATGTGCATATATACATACACACACACATAAATATATATATGTATATATATATATATATATGTATATATATACACACACACACATACAGACACACACACATTTCTATACCAATCAGCCTGCCCACTTGTCTGTTTGTGCCAGGGCTCCTTTTGAAAGCTTACAACCACACAACCTTTGGTTAAGGAGCCAAAGCTTATCATTGACCAGCTGATCTTACCCTGGGATTCCCGCTTTTAAATGTTGGTGGAAAGCCTGTCTAACATTTGCAGGGCAGAGTGTACCTAGGCCAGTAGAATTCAAACCCTCAGTATCCCACCAAGGGGACAAACAGCCCCCACCCCAATACATTACTGATTTTTGGTGAATTATACTCATGCATATTATCAAACAAAAAAACGAAAAAAAAAAAAACAAAAAACAAAAAAAAAAACAAATAGGGCTTTAGTAGTATAGTGGTTAACATGGCTGGAAAGAGCTTAGTGGTTAAGGCCACTTGCTGTTCTTCCAGAGGACACAGGCCCAGGTCCCAGCACTCCCACGGCAGCTCACCATCATCAGTAGCTTTAGTTCCAGGGAATCAGATTCCCCTCAGGGAAATATAAATGTAAACACCATACATTACATAATGTATATTTATATAGTATTTTAAAGAAAATAGTAGGATTGGAGAGATAGCTCAGAGGTTAAGAGCACTGACTGTTCTTCCAAAGGTCCCGAGTTTAAATCCCAGCAACCAGATGGTGGCTCACAACCATTCGTAATGAGATCTGAATCTGTCTTCTAGTGTGTCTGAAGATAGCTACAGTGTACTTAATAAATAAATAAATAAATAAATAAATAAATAAATAGATAGAAAGCAGTATAAACTGTTCCCCTTGGCTTTCTCAGTAACTTAGTGCTCATCCTTCCTCCTCCCATTCCACAACCCCCTTCATAGTTCCTGTGATTTCCTATCTAACCCCCTCTCTAGAATGTCTGCCTCTCCACAGCCCCATCTGGTCCGTGTTTACTGTGCTGGTACCAGCTGTTACTCCAACTTAAGTATTCACATGTAAACATTCAGAACTAATGTCCACGGGTAAGAGAGAACTTGGGCTGTTTTTCTGGGTTGGGTTACCTTGCTCACTATAATTCTCTAGTTCTATTGATGTACCCACAAATCTCATTTTTCTTTACAGCAAACAGAATTATGTTGTGTAAGTATACATTTTCATTATCTACTTGACAACTGAAGGACATGTTGCTTGCTCCATTTCCTAACTATTGTAGAGTGAAAACAGATGTGTGTTAGCATGTTATCTGTGGAGCAGGGTGTTGAGTCCTTTGGGCATATGGCATTGGGTAGGAGAGCTGCGGCATATGGTTGATCTACGTAACTTTTTGAGTGTTTTCCACACTGACTTCAGTCTGGTGGCACCAGTCTGGAATCCCACACCTGGTGAATGAGGATTCCCATTTCCCCATACCTACTCCAGTATTTACTGTCAGTTGTTTCCTCTTGGGATAAAAATCTCAAAGTTTTAATTTGTATTTTCCTTACTAGTAAGGATGTTGGACACTTAAAAAAAAATATTTTATGTATATGAGTACACCATTCCTCTCTTCAAACACACCAGAAGAGGGCATCAGATCCCATTACAGATGGTTGTGAGCCACCATGTGGTTGCTGGGAATTGAACTCAGGACCTCTAGGAGAGTAGCCAGCCCTCTTAACCACTGAGTCATCTCTCCAGCCCAGTGTTTAAAGGCATGTGTCACCACCACCTAACTAACTGAGCCAATTGAGAAAAAAACAAAACAAAAAAACCAAATGGCTAAGAAGTATCTTTAATCTTGGCACCCGGGGGGAAGGCAGAGGCAGATGGATCTCTTGAGGTTAAGGTCAGCCTGGTCTACAATTTGAGTTGCTGGACAGCCTGGATTACACAGAGAAACACTAAGCAAATAAACAAACAAACAAAGCAAAATATTGGCTCATGTTTTTTCTTTTTTAAAAGTTATATTCTGGATATGAATCCTCTATCAGATGTATAGTTGGCAAAAATCTATGGGCTTGTTTTCTTCAAAGTACAGCAGCTTTCTGGTTTTATCTGTCAGCTGGTGACCTTAATTCACGAGGGAAGAGTCCTAATCAGAAAAGCCCTTTACTCCATATGTGTTTTGTTGTGGACTTACCTGTTGTCTACCAGTTTCAGGTTTCCTGTTGAGGTCTTTGATCCATTTGGAGTTTAATTTTGTTCAGGTGATACAGGTCTAATTTCATTCAGCACCACTAGATGATATTTTTCCCCAGGGTATATTTTTGGCATCTTTATCAAATATGAGATGATTTCACTTATGTATGAGTTTTCGGTTTTGTTCCATCTACGTATATGTCTCTTTTTGTGCCAATACTGTGTTGCTCTGCAACAGTATCATAAAATCCATCTTGTACTCTGGTATGGCAACTCTTCCAGGCTCCTTGTTCAGGATTCTTGGCTGTCTTTTGTGTTTACATCCAAATGTTAGTGTGGGTTTTTCTGTGTGTGAAGATTGTTGTGAGGATTTTGATTGGTATTACATTGAATCTGTCAATTGTTTCTGATAGAACGTTACTTTCACAGCATTCTTTTTTCCCTGGACCTTAAGTATGCATCATAGAAGTCTTACACTCCTTGGTCATCTCTCCCTCCCACTATTTCATGCCTGTCACTAATGGGAGTTCCCATGACCTCTTTCTCACTATTGTATACTGTCTTTTTAAGTAGATTTTCCCTCCACCTTGCCACTTTACTGAAAACGGCCATTTCTGGTGAGATTCTGGGGTTCTCTCATGTTAAATATCCAGATAAGGATTTGACTAATTTGCTATTTGCTTAACTTGCTCTTTGTATCTCTTCAGCTTGTTTTTCTAGCTGGTACTTCAAGCACTAATGCTGAAAAGGAGTGGGGATAGTGGACAGCCCTGTCCCTGATTTTAATGAAATTGCTTCTAGTTTTTCTCCATTTAGAGTGGTGTTGGCTGAGGGTTTGTCATAGTCTTTATGATGTTGAGGCATGTTCCCTCTGGTCTTTCTGCATCTATTAGGATGATCACGTGATATCTGTGTTTAAGTCCATTTATATGGCTTATACATTTACTGAGTTTTTGCTCATGACAAACCATCCCTTCATCTCTGGCATAAAGCAAATCTGGTCATGGTGATCTTTTAACAGTTATCTGTATTTTTTACATGCATTTTAGTGAATATTTTGAATTGAATCTATGTTTACCAAGAATACTGACCTTCTTCCAACTCCATGAAGCCACTTTAAAAACAATCTTCCCATAAGACCTTTTTAGTTCTTCTGAAGATATTGCATGCTCTGCAGACACACCCTCTACCATGTGTCTCCCCTTGAAGTCTCTGCTGATCTCAAGCTCCTCAGAGCAGCTCTAAAGAGACCACTATCATCTTGAGTTCTCTCTTGTTTTTTCAATGTGGGTACTTAGAGCTTTTGGACTGCCTTTTATATATTCTAGAGGTTTTGTTGCAGTGCTAGCATTTTAATTACAGGATTTTTCTTTTTTAATTTCTTCTTAGATTCAGTCATCACTCAGTAATATGCTGTTTAATCTCCTTGACTTTGTGCATTACCAGAGACTTCCTTGTTGATTTACTGTACTGTGGTCAGAAAGGATGCAGTTATTTCAAATTTTCTCAATTTAAGATGTGTCCCAGGATGTGCTTGCTCTGTTTTAGAGATGCTCCCATGGGTTGCTGAGAGTTATTTGGGTCAAATATTCTGTATACCTTTATTAGGTATATATCCATTTGATATATGTTTTGAGTTTCTTTATCCTAATGACTGTGCAATACTGAAATCATCCCTCATTGCCCGGCTGGGTGTTAATTCGTGCCGTTAAGCATATGCTTTTGATGAGAAGTGGATTTGCTAGAGTTTGGAGCATATGCTTGAATATGTCTTTTTGTTTGTTCTATTGACCAGGATGAAGTCTCCTTATTTTTCTGATTTTAGTTCGAAATTTATTTTGTCAGCTACTAGAATATAGACAACTTTTTGTTTCCTAGTTCCATTTGCTTGGTATACTTTTCCATCCTTCCAATTTAAGGTGATTTTTATCTTTTAAGAAAGCATTTTGTGGACAACAGAAATGAATTGTTTATCCATTCAACTAAGCTGTGTTTTGATTGGGGTGTTGAGGCCATTTAGTATGTGGATTGCTATCTTTTTTTTTCTGTTTGTATTCCCCATGCTAGTTTGTTTCTGTGATCATAGCTTCCTTTGCTTTTTTTTTTAAGTCTCTCAAAGTACTGCTTCCAGGGTGCGCTATGGAGCTGGCTTAGTGGACATGGATTCTTTTAGTCTGTTTTTATCCAACGGATAAAACTTTCTCCAACCATGGCAGATAGTTTTATTGGGCAGTTTAGGTTGGCAACTGTTTTTTCTTCTTTTGTGAGAGGGTTTTTGTGTAGCTTTGACTGTTCTGCAACTTGCTCTATAGACCAAGGTGGCCTTGAGCTCACAGAGGTTTGCCTGCCTCTGCCACAAGTGTTGAGTTTTTTTAAAAAGTGTCTGCCACCACTTCCTGGTACACCACCAGTCTTTTAGAACCTGAAGTACATTGTTCCAGGCTTTCTGGCTTTTGAAGTTTCCATTAGGGAATCGGGTGTTACATTCTGATGAGCTTTTCTTTAGATGATACTTGTGGCTTTTCTCTTGCAACCCTTAGCACCCTCTTCGTTCTATGATTTAATGTTTTAACCAAGTTGTGAGTTCTTTTCTGGTCTCATTTGAAGTTTTGTGTGCTTCATGTATCTGAATGGGTGTATCTTTCCTCAATTTGGCAAAAGTTTCTTCTATGGTCCTATTAAGAACCTATTGACTTAGGACTTTTCTCCTTTTCTCTACAATTAGATTTCGGCCTTTTCATGGGGGGGGGGATCCCCCAAGTCACTGCATGCTGCTTGTGTGTGTGTGTGTATGAGAGAGAGAGAGAGAGAGAGAGAGAGAGAGAGAGAGAGAGAGAGAGAGAGATTTCTTTTGAAAAAAAATACTTTGCTTGTGTGGTCTAATTCTTGTCTTCAAGTCCCAATGATACCTGAATCTATTCCTATTATAAATTCTGGAACTTGGGAAATGACCACCGGATGTTTGGGGACCTACTTCTTTTGAGTTGGACTCCATCAATCACCTGTCCTCCTTGTCTGTCACTTAGAGTTTTCTAATTCAGTTGAGTTTTAAAATTCCATCTTCATTTATGCTTGAGTTCTTTAGTATGTCTATTTGTTTAATGCCTACATTGTTTTTAAATACCTAATTGTCTTGTGTTCAGTTCTGCCTGTGTTTTCTTGTATGTCATTGTTATTGTACATTATTGCTTTTTTCTAAGTTTATCGAGTTGTCAATGTCTTCATTAAACTTTCTGAATTCTTTGATGACATAATTATTCTCTCACATTTGGTCTCTTGGTTGTTCATCTAGGTAATTCTCATTTGAGAACACTTTTAGTAGTGGTGAGGTCTTGGGGGGAGGGAGGCATGCTATCTTGACCTTTAATATTGCTTGTGGTTTTGCAAATACAACTTGGGTATGTGAACATCTTTTGCTAGTTGTATGTTTAGAATGAAATTCTAGGCTGCTTCTATTGAGTGAAGTTTGGTTTGGGTTTTGTTTTTGCACCCTACCTCTTCATTTCACATCAGGTATGAGTAGTAGTTGTAGGTTAATTGTTCAGGTAGTGTTGATTTAGTAGTGATTCCAATTCACCGTCAAGGAAACAAAGTACATGAATGGGACAAAAAAATAGATCTGCTTGGACTGATGTGAAAGCTGTTACCTGAGCTACGCCAGGGAGTATGAAGATAGTGTGGGTAGGCCAGGGTCTTGGGCATTTATCAGGCCAGGCCAATATACAGGCTGTGTTGAGTAACTGCGACTATTAGGCCTAAAGGGTAGGGGTGGCATAGCGGAGGTTCCACAGGCTTACCACACTGGACAGCACATAGGTTGTGGAACCTGTGTCCAATCTTGGGGCTGGGGAAGGTGTGCAGGGCCTAGGGCCTAGGAAACTCACCCGAGTGGAAAGGAACCAAGCATGTCAAGTCCAGGCTAGGCCTGGAGAGTAGGTATGGTTGAGGCAGGCGAGGTAAAGTTAGAGTCACCAGACTGGAGTGGTACACAGATTGTATGATCCAGGCTAGGCCTGGAGATTTGACTGGGAACCTATTAACCTTTGGATCACCCAATCAAAAATCAAAAACAAACTTCTTGCATTTAGAAGACTGAGGCAGAACTGTCAATTCAAGGCCAGTCTATGGTACTTGTTCAAACAAACAAACAAATTAACTCACTCCCCATAACAACCAAAAAGCCGAGTAAATGAAAAAGACCTTTGTATGTCTTAAATGTGACTCAGTCTGAAGTATATTTAACTGCTCATGATCTCAAAGACCATTTTCCATTTAGTTTTCATATAGTCCTAAAAAGCTCTGCTACAACAGAAACAAATGCCAGTCACTCTGTTTCTTCCTATAGCTAAGTCCCGGAAACATTGCATGGCATATGCATGGACAGTGGAACATTTTTAAGTGGGAATTAGGCCCAGGCTTGATCTTAACACCATAAAAATATAGACACAAAAGTATTCTGAGAAGTGTTTTGTCTGTTGGAGAATTACTTGTAAACATTCAGATTTTGCTAAAATGGTTTAGACTCTGACTACACCTTGTTTTAGCTGTACTTTACTGTATAATCTAGTGACCATTCATACTCCCAATTCTAATACATAATAGAAACAACTACAGTAAACTAACCTACACAGAATCAAAGTTTGCTATTTTCTCAGAGGTGATTTTGAATCTGGCAGGTATCCCACAAAAGTGCTGTATAAGAACATGCCCATGAGTTAAGAATCTGTGAAATATCCTCTTTGAATTTGTCTATAGTGATGTTTTGTTTTCTTGTCTCATCTTTCAGTGGGAGGACAAGACGTCAAGGCACAAAATGGTAGTTGTGATGACCAATTCTGATAGTCTACTTGATCGGATTAATGAACATACAGGGCATTCAGGCACAGCATTTCTGGAAGAGGCCTACTTGGTGGGGGAGGGTCAACCATGACTTGGGGCATGTTGATATGGCACTTTGTTAGTTCTCCCTGTAACCCTGGCGGTCCTAGAACTTGTTCTGTAGACCTGGCTGGCCTCAACTCAAAGAGACCCACCTGAGCACAAAAGTAAAGGTGTGTACGAGCCTGCCTTGCTGCTGATGTAATTTTTTATGGGTGCACAGAATGTAAGGGGGTCATGGAGGATTGTACCAAGGCTCCAGGCTCACAGCCAGTCAGACTGCCTATAAGAACGCCCAAGTGGACTACACAAGAAACTGAGAAGGTGAAGACTAAGCTGTTGTGCAGACACCAAGATATGGGAGATTATGGGAAATTAGCTGAAGAAAACTGCTGGGACCAAGTAGAGGCAGCTCAAGGGAGAGAGAGGCCAGTGTGATCACCATCCCCAGTGAGGTAGGTAGCTTATATTAACAGGTCACACTTGACACTCTAAGCACTGTAGATGAAATACATTCAGTGCTTTTCAACACAATCAAAGGGAGACCCCAGTGAATACTAGTCTACACTTTCTGTGATTGCAGTTCTAGGACTGCAACAACCAGAGATGTTATTTCTTAAATGAGAAATTATAGATTCATAAGTAAGAGCATATGGGTGAATACACATCATGTGTTCATGATTCACAAGTGCAGCATTTTCAGTTTAGAAACTCTGAAAATGTTATGTGGCTTCGCTCTCTGGCTCTAAGACTTTTAAGTGTAGTTCATAATAAATTCATTTACATTGTAATCCATTATCAGATATGCATAATACACAGAAGACTGATAGGACACTTACCTTAGTAAGTGAGCCTGTACTCATTTGTTAACAAACATTTGGTTGTTCCCTCAGGGTTTTCTTGATCCCTAATGAGGTTACAAATAGGATTACTGAATTGGAATAATTCAAGAAAACTTTAAAAATTACCCAGAAAATTATCTAGAACAGTACCTTGGGGTTAAGGAAAACAAATCAAGCAAGTAAGCATATTTGTCCATAATATTTTAATACTTCTCCACTTTTAAATACTGGTTTTGATTTTGTGATTGTAACATGGAAGATCCATCTTTTATATTTAAAAAAAACATGATCAGAATCATAAAGCTATTATAGTTACACTCTACACACTCCCAAGGTACTTTAAAATGATTATGTTTCGAGTCTGTAGATGAACAACGACAACAATCCAAATACATCATCTGTACAGCCTGGACTAAATACTGGTCAAGTGTGATCAGACGAACAACTGATAAGTTAAAAGATAACCGGCACAATTTCACAAGTGAGCCAGCTCAGCCCAGCTAACAACCGACACTGATCCTGTAGGTGTGTAAGGTAGTCATGAAAACCAACAAATGAGAACCATGTTTCCTTTATCTTACGTTGCCTCCACACATCTCTCTTAGTTAGGTTCCTCCCTCTTTCCTTTGCTGCTCCTCCTGTAGCAACACAAATCATGTTTCTCCACCTCAAATATGGAGTCCTCAATCCCAAGAGGAGCACTGTGCTCTCTCATCACGTTCACTCATGTGCAGGGACAAATCCCCACATCACCAGTATTTCTCAGGTGTCTAATATCCCAGAATAACCCAGTAGAATTGAGTAAAGGGGCTTGCTTGTTTGGGGAGGTGTGTAGGATGAGGGTTTGGGCTAAGATAAATACCCAGGTATGAAGAAATTATATAGATATTCAATATGTAGGAATTAGCCAAATGAAAGTAATTCTTGAGAGTCCGAATATTTTAACATGGCCAATGATCCTCCTAACTTTGACTGTTTGAGTACTTTTGATATTTCTGAACTCAATTCTAAATCTGACTGGGCAGGGTTATCTTCAATAAAGTACCAGTCAATTACTGAAAGGTAAAATTAACATTATCGGTTTTACTATAAACATTTTTAGTGTAACATTTTATTTATAGAATAAATTGTAAAAGATTATCACCACATTTAGTGCAAATGCAACTGGTGATAATTAGATGCAGACCCTGCTTCATACACTTTGTACATATTTGTAAAATAAAGCTGTCCAATTTAGTTTTGAAAGTTATTTGCCTGGTTTATTATAGTTACCAGAAATGCAAACAAAGGAACATTTATAGTGGGTGTAGAGAGTTTTGTTTTTGCTTTTTTCTTTTTGTTTTGTTTTTTGTTTCTTTTCCCTAAGATTCCCACCAGTGCCTATGGCAAATAAACTTTCCCTCCCAACCCTCCCCGTTCTCCCATCCCAACCCCACAGCTGATTGCAAAATAAAATACACATTTGAGGTATAAACTTTTCTTTTTTTAAACATCACAATATAAAATGTTAACTGGTGATGTAAACTGGTATGATGATCTGTCTTCCTTGCCTTCCTAGCATTACCACCATATAGGCACTTTTCCACAGAGTCAAATTATGAATAGCATTTCTGTAATAAGGCATATTCCATGCACATCATTTAGAGAAAGGTAAATTAAAAAATATAAAAGATTTATGGGACATGAAACTGCGTGCATGTAATGTAAGCTCTATGTTTTATATGTACTTTTCTCTCTGTACAGAGTAATAAATATCATTCTATCTGATGCAAGTAATTCACTTCCAGGATTGTGCATATTAAGTGATCAGACTAATCCCATCATTAAATTACCACGCCTTGCATTCACCTTTAGACTCCATTTCGATGCATGGAATATATACAGGTCATGTTTTACATGACATGGCTCTCTGCTTTACAAAAGGGTCTGAGTTTTGTGTTTCTAAGGAGAGGAACAAGTCAGCAAAGCATCTACAAAATGCCTGATTTACATAAATACATCTGCTTGTAAACACAATCAAGAGTTTGAAGTGGGCAGTCATCTCAACTGATGTGAGTACCATTCCTTGCCTCAACGCCATGCTTCAGAGTTTTTCATAGAGTACTACAACTAAATCAGGTATTTTACACGTTAGCTCCTCATAGCAACTACAGACAGTTTTCAGTTTGAATAGTGTGGAATTTTACTGCTCTGCTGAAATTTATGATCAAGTGGTAAATTGGAGCATTGTTCAGATTTTCTATCTATACCTTCGATATATCATTTAAAATAATCCAAGCTAGAAAAACTACCATAATTGTTACAGAATACTAGAAATATTAAATCAAATGTCAAATTCAAACAGTCTGATTTGGTTTAACAAGTAATACCATATATTCTCTTACAAATTTCAGGGAAAATATGAACCCACTTTATCCTGACCTCTATATATATAAAGTACTCTATACTCGTAAGTGTTGTACATTTGTCTCTGACTGGAGGCAGGCAGAACCAATTTAAAAATTACCAAATTGTGTTTGTAACAAACTGAAAAAAGTTGGTAGCACATAGTACACAACTAAAATATATAATAAAAATATAAAGATATCTGGGGGGAATAAAGCTTTTCATTCTTTCTCCATCAGAACCAACGTTCTTCATGGGAGTAAGACTATAGAAAAGGCAAAAATCACAGGTTATTGACAGTCCTCATTTATGAAGAGACACACAACATGAATCCTTATAGAAATCAGCAGCAATAGATTCTATGATTATACAAAGCAAAAAAGTCAAAACTTCCTGACAGACACAGACTGTAGGCCTGTAAAAAGAAGCCCATCTGAATATTTGGTGCACAGAGAGCACATGCCTCAGGTGCGTTCAACTTTTGTGCTTTTCTTTTGTGCACAAAACCTGATACAACTGAGGATCTTAGGCTGGACCATGGTAAATAAAAAATTCTGAAAAAGTTCCTCAAAATTAAAGCATCGGTTAATTCCTAGTTGTAATTCAAAGTTATTTTTTTTTCACTCCTAGGAGCAAGCAAATAAAAATATAGCCATATCCATGTGATTCTACATGTGTTTATAGTGACACACTGAGCGAGCGAGGAGACCTAGCAGGAGATGGCTAGTGTGGACACCCAGCTCTACTGTTCATGGTTCTTCCTGGGCCACAGACAAGGCTGTAGATCCTGCGTTCCAGCTTAGAGGATTCTTTCTGTTTGTTTTTTCCTTCTTTCTCCAACATGGAATGTCACACAGCCTTGCTTCAGTCACTGCAGGGGCAGAAAAGACAAGTAAAAACCTAAGCAATAGCAACGTATGCAGGAAAAGCACGAAGACTTCCAGAATAGATGTCTCACACCCTCCTCATTCCTGGAGTACACAAACTCTGTCATTTATCTTTGAAGGATTTTTACCCTTGCAAATGCAAAATTATTGACCTTATACATTTGAAAATATATCCTCTGTAAGCAGCAGAAAATATGAAGGGATCTTTTGGAAGTTATGGGAAAAACATATGGAGAGCAATGTGCTGTAAATAAAGAGGTTTCTCAAATATTAGCCTATAAACCAGCCTTGTCTTCTTCTCAGTAGGAGTTATGCCATCTAATACTATGTCCAAGAACTTAATAATTCTATCCAAGTTATGTGAGGGCAGCACGCACACGCTGTTTTTGTGTGTTTGTGTATGTGTATGTGTGTGTGTCTTAGAAAATAAATATGCTCATGGTCCAAACCTGTGGTCCAAGAGAATTAAAACTACATTAAGAACTTTTGTTTGCCAAAACAAAGATCTGAAACTTTCACTTTATATATTTATGAGAGCCTATGTGGAAATAAAACACATTTATTTCTGGAGAGATCAGTTAATACAACCTCTCTGGACAGTAATATGTAAACTATAAATGTATGGTTCCCTAAGCAGTAGTACTACATATAGTTAACACACAGAAACTTTATAGTTTAAAGCGAATAAAGATAAAATTCTAACACTGTATTGGAAAAGGCTGCAACTTCAGTATGTGTTAAGTGAAGAGTTGCTTAGATAAATAATGTATTCTTATACAAAAGAAAACAAACCCAGGTAACTCCTTGGTAACAGAGAAAAAACTTCAGACTCAAGGATGTGTAAGAAGATGTATAACAGTGCACCCAATATGCTGCCGGTGTATGTGTACACCTACACCTACACACACACACACACACACACACACACACACTTACTTTGACCTTTGGTATAGATAAATATGTACATATGAACGTTTAGAAGACCACATACACAAAGTAACTAGTTTCTGGCAAGGCGTAACGGAGGGAGTTGGCACTTCTTGTATTCTATATATATGTAATGCTAATGTTTCTTTTATATTAGTAGAAAAATAAATAACAAAAAGTGTTAAAGACTACAGACTACAAGCCTGTATTTGGGAACATAAAACATTTCCAACATGTCCTTCCAAGAACTGATTGAATTTTACTACCTGCAGAGTCCTACTAGTCAACAAGGCTTACAGATCCTCCATACCTGTTAATACTAAAACATAATTGGTTTTCCTGCAGTTTTTTCTTGGACATACAAAGTAAAACGTTTTAGAAACTTAGGGTATTCTCGCTTTGCCACTGCTCTTAACACCGAGGCGGGTGCCCATCCTCCTGGGTTCACTGTAAAGAAAGGAAAGTTGAGCTGATTAAGACACGGTTCCCCACCTACAAGAGAAGCATCTACTGGACTCCTTTGCTTTTAAAGAATTCTCCATGTTGGAACAGCTAGCATTTAAGCTGAAACTATTTATCCCCTAATGCTAACCCATCAGACATGCACAGGTTAGGTAAGAGGGGATGATTTATCTTTCTAAAATAGCCATAATCCTCCCCAAATATGGATACTAACACAGCAACATTTAAAGTTATTTGTCCATCATTCTCTACTATAACTAAGTAGTACCACGTGTTTCTTTAAACATTTGAGTAGTTATGTCTTTGAATAACAATAGACATTTGAGTATTTGATTAGCAAAGTTACCATCAGAACTGCAGGTGCAGAGCAGAACAGTAAGAAACCAAAACAAAGAGAAAGGGCTGCCCAGCAGTAGTCATAATGAAGTAAGCCTGCTGGAAGCCATAACAACTGGGGAAGAAGACTCTAACCACAAATACATTCCACCAAGCAACTATTAATAAATAGCTCTTAAAATGTATGGCCTATATGAAGTTTTTCATTGTATGCACCCACTCATAACTTTAAAAAGTCTCATATACTAGTTCTAAGGAAGAAATTCAGGCATGTAGACTTTTAATGTCTTCAACACAATTCTATATATAAC
Organism: Apodemus sylvaticus; assembly: GCF_947179515.1. Classification (NCBI taxonomy): domain Eukaryota; kingdom Metazoa; phylum Chordata; class Mammalia; order Rodentia; family Muridae; genus Apodemus; species Apodemus sylvaticus. The sequence continues at coordinate 64,528,389 of NC_067487.1, forward strand.
TTATCTCCAGGTTAAGGACTAGTAAAATGGATATAGACAATGGTCATGAACACACGCTATCAATCATGACAAAGAACTACATACCATTAGCTACATATGTAATCTTGCACAGAATGTTGTCTCTGCTTATCTCCTGGTCTCCCTCTGGTGGGCTTACTAAAGTTTGACAAATCATAGCAATATTGATTTTGGCACGGACACATCGATTGTTCAGCTGTCAAAGCAAACACACAAGCTAGCATTAGTTTGTAGAATATTCCTCAGTTTATAATCTCTATTGCCCTATTACTGCATTAGTTTAAACTGTTATAAAGCCTTTAGTCAAACTTCCTTAAAATAATCAATGCATGCTTTTATTTTATGTGCACAGATGCTTCATCTGCAATGCTTGCCTGAGCAGCATGTATGTGAAGAGTCCAGAGGCCAGAAGAGGATGCCACGTCCCCTGAGACATGGTACAGACAGTTAGGAGCCACCACCTCGGTGCTAGGAGTCAAACCTGGGTTATCTGGAAGAGCAGCCAGTGCTTTTGAGCTATCTTTCCCCTCCCATTTAAAATCTTATAATCACCAATTGACATATGTCAAACTGACAGACACCAAGCTTTTCCCCCTTTCAAAGTACTACCTAAAACTAAATCATGGTATAAACAGCAGGTGTGTAGCAGCTGGTGATGGTTTAGGAGATGATTTTAGGACACAGGCTCCTCCCAGGACCCCAGCAGCCACCTTACCAAACTCAGAAGGAAAGCTGCACAGCTCTAGAGGGGGCACTTGTCTTCAGAAAACACAAGGCTGTCCCAAGCAATCTAATCTAAATCTAAAACATATCGAATCAAGCATCTGTGTGGGTGGGAGGGGAGTGTACGTATAAACGTGGCTGGCTGCATTACATATTTAGCTTTATATTGTAGAATTCTACTCATTTCTATGCTATACTCACAGGAGCACTCTCATGATCCACAGAAAAATTACAAACTATCCAAGTTTCAGGGTCATTTTCAGTTAATGCTGGGATCTTTCGAATAGCAGAAAGATACAACACATCTCTCTGAGAAGCCGGCCACACTCTCTGTGAAAGAATTAAAAGTGTTTTGACAATTTGAATTACTTTTTATTCATGTCATACAGAAAAAGAAAGAAACAAACAAATGAGGAGCCACCTAAATCTCCTGCAGTTGAACTTTGTCAGACTTTAAGGGGAACATGGGAATGCTTGCAGAGACGCACTGTGAACAGTCACTACCTTTCCAGAGTAGTCAAAGGAGTACTATTCTTTTTCCATTTAAAATTGTTATAAATTCACCATTTTAACTTTTTTAGTGAACAACTTATACTTACAGTCACAATATCTGTAATTACAATACTTCTGAAATTTGCTATCACTTGACAGTAACTTTGTACCCATGAAGCAACAATGGTTCATCCAATTCCCCAGTCTCTGCCTATGCTCTATTTAGAGAATTGAAGACTTAAAAAGCAAAGAGGACTACAACTTCTATATAAAACCTCTGAATTAATTAAATCACTTACATTTAATATCTCTATTTTTAAGAGTAAAGAAAAACTATTTCTATAGAAATGACATGCATCTTATAACTGGAACTATCTACTTTAAATGACAGAAGAACAAACGTTTATCCTGTTCAAGTTACATTTATGTTGAGTATTTGTTATATGCAATTCAACTCTGTCCTTATTATATAGTGTCTTTCTTAGTTACTGAATGCAAAAAATGGCCATCACCTCAATGTCAATACATGGGCAAAGTCTTTTTAAAGATGTAAAGTGACATTACGTAGGGCAGATGCAGATAGGGTAATAACTGAGGAACAGCTGTGATCTGTCTCTAGCCCCTCAGCACTTCATTAGAAGCAGGGAGTCAGGGAAGGGCACGAAGCCCAGCCTGTCTATTACACACACGTCCCTGGGTTTACTACTCAGGACGATATAAACCAGGTGTGGTCATGCATGCCTGAGGATCAAACATTCTAACTACATAGTGAGTTCGAGGCCAGCTTGGGATACAAGAGACCCTGCCTCAGAAAACAAGAAACAACAAAAGAACAAACACAAAGCAGGACTAGGCCACTGGCGGGGCTCAGGGCCACACTTGGAGTTGCAGTCACTCGAGAAACTGAGGTAGGAGGACTGGCTGAGCAACACGGAGACCTGTCTCAGAAAACAAGGACAAACAAAAAAAGTAGTGAATACAAAGCTACAAGGACAAGAAAAAAAGTGACTCCAAATTCAGGGGACAAGTGTCTTCCTTCATATATCATCAAAGAAGCCCAACTGAATGGAGAAAAGTTATAGACTGTTGTCTGATTTTGTCAAAAGGATAATTGTAAACCTTATCTAGCAAGTTGAAAGTAATTACACCTTAATTCTTGTTACATTATGTAGCATTTAAGTAATGTTAATTATTTGATTGTTTCCTACCCTTTCTATGTACGCTGACACAGAAGAACATCTGTTACATACTGCTCACACTTATACACGGTGCCTCAGGAGGACGCTGGGCTCCGGAATTCATGTTTGTTTTTCATATTCACTCAATCAAGAAACATTTTTACAAGTCAGAAACACTGCCACTGAGTAGGAAAATGAGGCACTCACTGAATTATTATACCTCTGTTCATATTAAACAGCATTATGTTAGGTGGATTTATCTATAACTTTCCTTTTTACTTTGTATACAGTACTTGAGGCACTTAAATACCTCAGAGAATAAAGACACTTGTTGCTGGGCCAGCTGCCTTGAGTTCTATCCCTGGGCCCATATGGTAGAAAAGAAAATCAACACTAGTGGGTTGTTTTCTGACCTACAAACAGACACACGCACACAAACACACATAAAGTAAAAAAAAAAAAAAAATATATATATATATATATATATATATTATGCATTTTTAAAAAGGGAAATAGCATAACAAAAAAGCAAGAGGAATACTATAATAACTCAGCAACATTATAATGAAAGGCAGTGGGAGAAATAATATAAAGGAAACCAATTTAAATAATGCTTCTCTGTGCTCTAAGAGCACAATAAGTCAACTTCTCCTTGTTTCCAGAGGAGCTCTGTAGAAATGTTCACATTTGGCCAGCTAATGCACATACACTCTTGCATTATTACTGTTCTCATAGAAAACTGTCACTCATTTGCATTTGACAGCTATCATTTCTAGGGGGAAGCACTAAAGAATATTTAAAATCAAGTCCAGAAGGCTCTTTTTCAGACTAGTGTAGAAACTAGCCACAGATCTTTAACCAGTGCTGCCTCTGAATTGTATTCTTCAGAGTTTTCCACACATTTCTGCTCTAAATGACCTGATATAATTTTCTAATATATGACATTCCTAAGGTTGTAATCATCCTTTTTTCTCATTTATCATAATCTTATTTGCCAGTTAAAAAAGCTTTCATTAATTAATTTATTCATTCTATATCCCAACATCAGCACCCCCTTCCTCTAGGTCCCCCCATAATTCCTCCCTGTACTCCCCCCCCCACTCCTTTAGGAAGGGGGAGCCACACCCCACCCCCAGGGCACTGCCCCACCCTGGCACATCAAGTCACTGCAGGACCAGGCATACACTCCCACTCTGAGGCCAGACAATGCAGTGAGCCAGGGGAACAGGACCCACAGGCAGGCAACAGGTTCTGAGATAGCCCCTTCTCCAGTTGTAGGGGGACCTGCAGGGAGACATAGCTGCACATCTGCTACACATCTGCTGGGGGCCCCAGGTCTGGCTCATGCTCACTCTTTGTTTGGCAGTTCAGTCTCTGGGACCTGAATAAAGTCTTTAAGTCTCAGCTGTACATGGACGCTTAAGCCTTTAATCCCAGTACTTGCAAAGGAGAGGCAGGCACACCTGAATGAGTCCAAGGCTAGCCCGGTCTACATAGCTGGATAGCCAGGGCTATACTCTGTCACAAACAAACAAACAATCAAACAAGACAAACAAAAAAGGTATTTGGATATTTTGTGGGATTTAAATTTAAATCCCTGCATAATTTACTGCAGCAAATCTGTATGTTTGAGTCTGAATTATTTACATCTTTGGAGACAGATGACAAGACCATTACCTTATGCGTTTGATAAATGATGATTGCATTATCAGCCAATGTTTCCACGACATGAAAGTTTTCTATAGTAGCTGAAATGAAGAGAATCACATTAGCAGCCGCAAAAAGACTATAAACAACATTATGGTAAAGCAAATAGAATCCTTCATTACCTAAGCTACATCTAAATGGAAGACGGCTAGTATTGGGCACGAGGCCTGAGTTTCCTTTCATTCTGCAGATGGTAGAGGTGAGGTCTGATTACCAGGAAATTTTCTCCAGTACAATATCTTCCATAGCAAGATAAGCAATTGTAATCATTACTGAGTTACCCCAGGTGAAATATTCCCTCAAGTTGAAACTCCTCTCTTTCACTTAACTTACTGGGTTAGTGTATTCTAGTTAGGCATAGGTGATTGTATTTTTGAGGAACAAAGGTCAAAATGCCCATGATAATACCTTATGATGTTCAGAAATATCTGTATCTATGAAATGTGAGTCTAAGAACATGTACATGAAAATAATTGTAACCTAACTACAGCATGATTCATCTGGAATTTATCACACTAACAAGACAGGTTAGAAAAGAATATATGAATGAGAAATCTCCCACAGCAATCCTGACTTTTTATTAACTTGCTCTGTCACCTCTGATAAATCATTTAAGATGAATGAATTTTACTTATTTGTATGGAAAATATCTACCTACCATAAGATACTATTAAAGTACTGGAACCAGTGATAGAGTAGCTTAAGTGTTTTAAACAGCTGTGGTGGTTTGAATAGGTTTGGCCCCCATAGACTCATGTGTTTGAATGATTGGCCATAGGGAATGGCACCACTGGGTGTGACCTTGTTGGAGTAGGTGTGGCTTTGTTGGAAGTGTGTCTCTGTGGGGGTGGTGGGGTGGAACTCTGAGGTCTTCTATGCTCAAGATATACCCAGTGTGGCACACAGTTTCCTTCTGTTGCCTCGGATCAGCTCTTCCAGCACAATGTCTGACTGAACTGTCATGTTTCCCATCATGACAATAATGGACTAAACCTCTGAAACTTGAAGCCAGGCCCCATTAAATGGTTTCCTTTATAAGAGATGCTTTGCTCAGTGTCTCTTCACAGCAATAAAACCCTACGACAACAGGGAAAGAGTCTATTTAAAAGTAAGGTACTACTAAGCATAGTTGTACATACCTGTAATCGAACAACCTGGAAGGATAAGGTAGGGGAGGGGCAAATAATCCAAGGCTAGCTAGGCGACAGAGTGAGATCTTAAAAGGTATGGGTCTGGGGAGGTTGCTCAGGGGTAGAGAAGTTGCCTAACATACGTGAGGTTTGATTCCACTACCACCACTTGCAAAAGAAGGTAAAGTATAATTACGCCTATATATGACTCTCTTGATATTCTCTAGAAATTTTGGTAAACTATCAGATATAGTCAATTAGATTTGATTTGAAATTAAATTGAAATGAAAATAATTATCCAGTAATATATTAATAATGATAGCTTACTTTCCCAGTCATTGCGAACATCAACATTCCAAAAGTAATTGCAGACCTCATGTCCTGTCACACCTTTAACTGCATGAGTAGCTTTCAAAGGATCCAGAACGATTCCATTTTCTTCAACTTCTCTTCTGTATACCTAAGGAAAACATATTTAAAAAAACAAAACAAATTGAAGGACTTCAAACCCTGGGCTCTTGGGCATTCTAGATCAGGTGGCTTAGTGTTCCCATGCAATGCATCCTGAACTACATAAATGTAATAAAACAAAACAAAAACCAAAAGACTTCTTGGTGTTTAAAAAAAAAAAAAACCCAAAACAAACAAAAAAAGGGTACAAATTTGAAAGAGGTAGATGGATCTCTATGAATTTGAGGCCAGACTGATGAATCTACATAGTGAATTCTAGGGCAGCCAGAACTACATATGCTTTTAAGTTGATCTTTTAAGTATACTTTTAAGTTGAGCTGATTTTGCAAGGTATGGTGGCATGGGCCTGTAATCCCAGCACGCGGGAGGCTAAAGCACAAGACTAGCTTGGTCTGCACTGCATGTCTGAAGCCAGACTTAAGGTCCTACCTAAAAAAAAAAGCCAGCTGATTTTTAGAATTGTAGTTATGAAAATCTATTGATACAACATTCTGTTATAAGAAATTAAAATTTCTTATAGATGGCAAGAATATTTCAAAATGACAAACCCGAGGTAATTTCTTTCTTCTTGTTCTGTTGTTCTCATATTTTTGAGACAGGGTCTCACTATGTAGTTCTGGCTGCCCTAGAATTCACTATGTAGATTCATCAGTCTGGCCTCAAATTCATAGAGATCCATCTATCTCTGCTTTATAAGTACTCAACTTAAAGGCATAAACAATCATGCCCAGTTCCAAGGTGTGTGTATGTGTGTGTGTGTATACATATACATATGATGAACGGCTAATTGCTACAGATTTAAAAAATACTATATATTAGCATTATGAATCAAACACTTGCAAAGGCTGTTTGACACAGCTAACAGGGCCAAACAGAATACAGTATCAAACAGGAGATTCAATGCTGCTTTGTTTAGCATCAGGAAAAGTATCTATCAGAAATGCAGTGGGTGTTCAAATACTTGTCGAAAGCGATGCTGGAAGCAGAAATGGCAGATGGGTTATAAACAGATTTATATTTTTAAAACACTGAGGCTATGTACTTAAATGATAAGTGTAATCTATTTTTTCAAAATTACAGATTGCTATTTAGAGATATCTGTGATAAGTTCTTTCAAGAATAAGGCAGTATGGCAAGAACAAGCTGCCTGCTATGTTAGGATGTGTGCACATGCAACAATCTGTCTTGTGCCATCTCTTCTTGACACATATATGCATATTATCAGGACGACCACTTCCACTAGCATTCCAACTGGAAATTGTACTTTTAGAAATTCATACATTCAAAGTTTGTAGAGCTATTAAAGTGTACTTCTGATCCTCTCTAAAACACATGTCCGCCTGGCTTTCCTACAACTGCTCATCTATCTAGCTCACACTGTAGTTGATACTTTTGACTGGTCTTTCAGGCCTCTCCTTAATTTTTCCAAATCTGTTAACCTCTTTAAATGATGTGCCACATGAAGCAGAAAACCTATTGCTACAGAAAAATCAACTTCCTCACAGGTGGGTTACTGTATGACTCAATATCTAACCCCAATTTCTCTACCTCTAATGCTCTGGGCTATAGGGATGGCGTTTCTTTACTCATTACAGGGAGAAGAACTTCCCTTAGGTTATTAAGCACTCCTGTTTTCTCTCCATTCTTTCACAGCTGCATCACCAAAGGGCAATGATGTATCTGAACAGGAAGTGTGGGGCAAGGATCATAGATCAGCATGGGAGAGAAAACAGACCAAAGAGAGACAAAGTGAAATCTGGGAACAACATTTACCACATGTAAATCTACGACTGAAAGAAGTATCCAGTGCCTGGAGAGATGGCTCCGCAGTTAAGAGTACTGGCTGATCTTCAGGAGGACCAGTCCTATTCCCAGTAGCTCATAGCTGTCTCTACTTCTAGACCATATCTACACCCTCACTCAGATAGACACACACGGGGGAGGTAGAAATATCTAGCTCTTACTCTTGTTCTCTTGCTCTCTCTTACCCTCTTAGGCTCTTCACTTCCCCTTCCCACTCTCTCCACGTGGTCATGGCCAGTCTCTCCTTTCTCCTCTCTGCCTTTGTTTGCTTGCCTCTACTACTTTCTTAACTCCCCTCTCCATGCCCTAAATAAAATCTATTCTATGCTTTAAAAAAAAACAAAACTAAATAGCCAACAGCAAACTGTAGTCTGTTTTACATATAAACTCTCAAATTTTACTTTTTCTGTTGTCTAGGTAAAACAGAATATTATTCTTATAGATTTATATTATGATCACGAATCAATTGATAGAAACAAAAGCCATGAAAAAAAGGAGGAGGCTTTACTTCCCAGAATTTCTTTGATGTAATAATTTGTTTTAACATTTTATTAAATACTGGTATCAGTAGCCTTCACTTAGCAACTTGAATAGTTTGTGTGGGAATTACCTTCATTTCTCCTTCTTCTACAACCAGTTGCCAATTTGCATCTCCACCTACATCCTGTAATGAATAATTCATGTGGTTCTGTACCATTTCTTCAACCTAGAAAAGAAGAACAAAGCCCTGAGAATGTACATGTCGCAAGTAAGCTGCTGTGTGTAAAACCTGAATGGCATCGCTCATGTCAGCTCAGAAACAGCACCCTACAAAGCTCAGTCAGTAAGTTTTACATGAGGATGGTCAGTTCAGTCACATTCCACACAGCCAGGTCAATGGACTCAGACAGAGAAATTCAGGAAAATGCTGGCTTCACTCAAGTAACCTCAACTTGGGTTATGCACCCATTATTAAAAATCGGAGATGATGTACTAAAGCACAAATCATGGCACTGAGGACAAAAGGGACACACACACACACACACACACACACACACCCCACCACCATCTAGTCCCAATGCCCCTGTATTTAAAGCTCTGTAACACAGACACACATACACAAATACAAACACACACCCCCACCTAGTCCCTGTGTCCCTCATTTAAAGCTCTGTAACACACACACACACACACACACACACACACACACACACACACACACACACACACCACCTAGTCCCTATGTCCCTCATTTAAAGCTCTGTAACACACACACACACACCCCACACCACCACAACCACCACTACCACCACTACCACCACCTAGTCCCTATATTTAAAGCTCTGTAGATATTAGAAAGCTTGCTGTGTCAGTGAGAAACATTTCTAGCAATTAACCTCTCTTGAACATAAACATAAAATAACCCCTTTCTTTTATCATAATTCATTGTTCTGAATTCTTTTACAAATAGTATTAATAACATTAATGTATGTTAGCACTTAAACATAACCACATTTAAGTTTATTGCTTCAAAATGTCTACCTTCCCTTTGTTATTGAGGACTGAACCTGGCCAGGGTCTTGATCATGTAAAATTTTTCTAGATCTACTAAATTTTAGTGCTGGAACATAACCAAGGTAAGCAAAAAAAACAGAATACACAGTTCATAATCTCAGAATCCTAAATCACTTACTTGGACAATTACTTGACAATAAACTTTACAAAGTCACACAGTTTGAAATGTTTTGAATAAAGTGGAATGTTAGACTATTATGCTAACACAATAATCTTAGTAATAAATAATGAAAAGCAGAAAGAGTAAAAAATTTACTATACTCATATTTAAAAATGTACTGAGTGTAACTAGTAAATTTCCATAAAGTATACTGTATTTGCTAGGCATATTGAACAGGAAGTTATTTTATACATTTTGAAATAATGGTTTTGAGGCATAAACTCTTACAATACTGATAATAGTAATTTCCTATACATAAAGATGCCACCAATATGTTATAGAGATGTATACTTCTGTTACATCAATCTTGATTTGGGAATCATCTAAAATTTTTTTTGACAAATTGTTAACACTGACTCCAAAATCTAATTTTATACTAAATACTAGCAACGTTTTCGTACTTTACTAATAATTCTGAAGTCAATGTGAGTTACCAGAGATCTTAAAGTTGAGAAACTTAATAATTTACCTAATAGTACATTCTGTAATTTTGTTCTTTTATTAATTAACTTATCAATCTTGCCAGTGATATATTATAACATTGTAAAAGCTTTAATTAGAAAAAAAAAACCAAAAAATCAGAAAGACAAGTCTAGGTGCTGACTTGAGAAAGCCATGTGACTCAGTTCTGAACTTGGCTTTGGTGGGTCACTGTGGCTAATGAAGAATTCCAAGTTACAAATACATAGGCAGCATGTGGTTCCCATGGGAACAGGGACATGCCACTAAGTACAGAAAAGAAAGCTACCCCAGTGGTGTCACCTTGATTCTAATGGCCTGTCACCAGAGGAACACGCCACCTTTTTTGAGATTCCAAATCTTAGAAATGTTTAGATTTGAACATTGGGGTAAGAAACTGGGTTAAGAACTCATGTGTTTATCATGAGTTTTGGGGCATAAGGAAACCCTACTTCCCAAGACCTACAGCAAAAGAGGAACATGACATATTTTACTGGAGTAAAGACAAAGAATTTAGTTCAATACTTCCAGTGTCATTTACAATTCTCTTGTCATAACACATGTAAGTCGTTGTGTTTTTTCCATAGATCATTTCTGAAGTAGCTGTTCCAAATGTTTGTAAATATTTTAATTTGCATTTTTCTACAAAGGAAATCATGTTTAACAAATATAATCTGATAGGAAAGAGCACAATATACTGAAATTAAGCTGAATCTCTCTAGAACAATGTTAAAAAAATGATATTCCTATAACAAATTTTTCAAAAAGGAAATGGTACTTAAATCAAAGTTAACTGTTGTCTATAGACAGATTAAAGTCTTGTTTTATTTTGGCTAAAGAGGGCTTGAAAACTCCAATAAAGAATTATGATATAGCTATAGCACCCTTCTCCAGGAGCCCAGTCTGGAGTAGTAAAAGCCTTACAGCTATTCTCATGGAGTCCTCTCTTCACTGTGTCTTCCTTCAGATAATGACATGAGAACTATCTACTTTGGTAGCAAAAAGACAGTTATTAAAGTATATATTTATCAACATGTGCCTGCTGTGTGTGTGGTCATGTGTGAAGTATGTATGTGTGAGTGTGTGTTTGTGCATGTACATGTGTGTGGAGCTAAGAAGTTGACATCATTGCCCTCCTTTATAGCTCTCCATATTAATGTTTGAGAAAAGCTATCTCACCAAACCCAGGGCTCAGACTTGGTTAAACCATGGGCTATCAAGCTCCAGAAATCCTTGTTTCAGGTTCTCCACAGAGGTAAAGCCACAACGGGCAAGCAATGCTTTTCACATGGGTCCTCTTGCGTGTAGTCAGTGCAGGCAGGCTTTACTGACTGAGCCCTTTCCAAGGCTGTTGCTTTTATTTTCTATTTTGTTGTACTGGACACTGAACCCAGAGCACGCATAACCACAGATAGGCCCCAGTGCCAAGGTTTTTGTGGGTCTTTCTTTCTCTCTTTCTCTCTCCCCCCCTCTCTCCCCCTCCCTCCCTCCCTCCCTTCCTTCTTTTAAATGTGGGCTTGCTACGGTATCCAGGTAGGCCTCAAGCACTTTAGCTCATATGGTTATTATACCTTGGTACATACATATGTTAACCGTAAGCACATCAATAGTGAGGCTGGTCAGCTTGGGATAGTACTTCTTAAGCCAGAAGACCTGTGCCTAAGAGCCACATGGAAGAGGGAGGAAAAAAAATCCCTCGATTGTACTCCAACCACAAAAATTTTAAAGACTATCAATAGTGACTTGCTATTTAAATTTACTTTTTAATTTATTATTATTTGTGAATGTGTTTTATGCATGTGCCACTACATGTGTGGAGATCAGAGGACAACTTTCTAAAGCTGGTAATCTTTCCATTGTGGGTTCAGGGGACCACACTCAGGTTCTCTGGCTTGCACAACAGGCTCCTTGCCCACTGAGCCATCTTGCTTGCAGGGATGGACATTTAAGACTAGGAACTGACCCAGCATCATGCTTCAATGGCATGCACAGTGTCAGCTGGCTTCACCAGGGCTCTGTGTATAGCATGCTAATACTTTTCCACTCACATACAGTCTCATCCTTGACAAACAACTGATAGTGGTAACAAACTGGCTTGTTTTTTTCAATTAATTACAAAATGAAGACTTTGCCTACTTAATATTTTAAAGTATTTTTAAAATATTTTTTAATTTTTTAAGGTCTATATTACCTAATAATTTAAGGAAATTCATAGAATCCTTAGTGTACATGGAAATGTTATATAAGGTAATATAACAAAACATGTTCCAAACATGTTTTAACCCAAGAGCTTATCCTGCAAACCTGTAAAATGTACAAATCTAATTTAATCACAAGTGTAATTTTAACTGGTAGCGTTTTCCAGACAAAACTCTCAGCTAATATTAACTAGGTCTTGATCTTGGCAGACTCATTACTGTAGGAGAAAAGGTAGATAACATTATTCAAAGTTAGTACTCTTACCAACTTGGAATTTTTTATTCTAAAGATGCTGGAGAACATAGGCTACAGTTTTATTTCTAAAACCCATATTTGCCAATGACAACAAACAGAAAGACAAAAACAATACTTTAAAATTTCAATACTATATTCTTCTTTTACTTCGTTATATAAAGAATATGATCAAAAGCTGAAACAGGACCTGATTAATCATATAGCACCATGTTAGCAAAAAAAAAAATTTATACCAATATGTAAATCTTAATTTACATACACTAGTTACAAAAATGTTATCTACACAAGTAAGCTAAAATTTGGGAAAATCTTACAAAAATTTGTTATACACTTAAAGGATTTCAGCAACTGTCTGGCTCTACAGTTGAGACTCAGGTGTGAGTTGTGAAGACAGAATCTTACGCACCCTCATTCCTCCTCACGCTAACCCGGTTGCTCTCGTTTAGAGCCTGTGTGTCCTAACATTTGAATACTGATGGATTTCAGTTAGGCTATGACTTTACTTTTTTTCCTTACTTCTCTGTGTGAGTATATATGTGTATACATGCTGTAAATGTCAGAGCAAACCTTACACATTATGCCTTACTTCCTCCTATCCACCTCTTTTTGAGATAGGGTCTCTCACTGTCTCGGAGTTTGCCATGCAGGCTAGCAGGGTTGGCCAGTGAGCCCTACGGATCTGGGAACTCCTAAGAGCAAGCTACCACCTGCCTGTGCACGGGGAACGTGAAGAGTGGACAAAGGCCTCCTATTTGTTCAGGAAGCACTTCAGCAACCCTGCTGCCTCACCATCTCTAAAACTACTGTCTGGAAAATTAGCAGAATAAGCCAATGTCCCCTGGTATTACACAGCTTTTGCTACTCAAGTGAATATACACTTTTTAAAAGGCATGCAAAAATAAAGAAATAATAAATAATATAGACATATAGTTATGGGTGATTTATGATCAAGAACTGCTAAATATTTTCTCAAAATTATTTACAACAAAAAGCTGTAAAAAAATCAGGAAATGTGCATTTCTAAGTCTTTTTTCCTCTATTGCATTAAAAACAAATGATTTAACTTGCATGTGTAATATAACTGAGACCTGTTTTAAGTTATGACTTTTAATAAGTTTTATTAGAATACAGCTAGGGAAAACTATGTATACACTTGACTAGCTCAATCAGTCATGCTACTGTAATTCCAGCAAAGGGCCAGGCGCTTAACACTTACTATGATCTTAGACTCTAAAGTCGTTGAGATGACACATACAGTTAACTAGGGTTTAAACCCAATCACCATAACCAGAAGCTCAGGTTTGCAACATAACATGGTCCAAAAATGCAACTGCTGTAAAAATACAAAACTGAATTGCAAAGGTCTGAAAATTAAAAACCAAACCAAACCAAAACCTTAACATTGTGAAGGACTGGGAAAGCAACTGAGAGGCAGAGAACCCCTAGCGTGCGAAGGCTATGGGCTTAATCCTCAGCCCCAAGAAAAAGAAAAAGAAAAAGAAAAAGGTGTTTAAAAAATGTCTACACCAAAAAAATTCTTTCCTCTCTGGAAAACTAATCTTATTTTGATGGCAGAATCTGTACATTCTGTTTACTGTCTTAAATTCCCAATCCTTTAGTGAACAGAAATAAAGTTAGAACCAACTTCTATAGATTTGGCAGATATACAAATATATTAGCCTACAGTATTCACAAGTAACCTGAATAAAGAAAATATAGTCTACTCAATAAATTTAGTATTATAACAGTAATGAGACAACTATTAGTTAAAGTTATTTCTTTGCTGAACATCACTGGAAGTCATTTAAAATTAGATAAAAAATGAGACTGCTAAAATCCATCTTTATGAAATAGAATATCCTATAATCCATGTCCAGAAAGAAAGCTAGAGAAATAAAGTCATGATGAATGAACAATCAGCTTACTTTTATATATTTTAATTCAATTGAAAAATTTCCCTGAGTACTACCTTCCTTAAGATCAAATTCCAAGCTATTCCTAGTGGAGGGAACAAAATAAAGGGACATGCAAGGCTGACAAAGGAGAGCTACTTAGGAGATAAGGAAAGCCCTTTTAACATTTATGACTATTTAAAATTTAAAACCAAAACAAGCAGCTCAATCAATAGATTGCTTAGAATTGGCCAAGCAGGCAGAAATACAGCAAAAAAGACTCAAGTCCACTCTATATATTTATACAGTACCTGGGAGCTGAATCTGTGAACATCGTCAGAGGCACTGACTAGATCAATGGAAGACATGGAGGAAGAGCGACTATAGGGCTACCAGAGACAGACAAAGAAAAAACCAAGGAATCAGAACAAAGGCACAACAGAGCATTCAGTACCAACTTGCAAACACAAGATAAAGAAGAGAAAACAAGCACTGTATGAAGCAGGCACAGCAGCAAGTGCTGACTCCACGCACCTATTATGTATTATGCTCCAAACTCATTCCAAAAAGAAGGAAGTATTTCCAAAATTACAAAGTACTTAAGCTCACAGAAGGAAGATAGTAACTACTTCCCACTATCCACTCCCTATCCTCACCCCTCCACTTTACCTTAAATAAAAAAACAAGGAATAGGAAAGTCCCCAAAACAATGAGAAATGCAGGCATTCTTTTAGTAAAGTGCATCTGCTTACCTTTTGTACAAATCTATGAGTCCCAACAGAAGAAAAGGTATCTCCAGATGGCAAAGATGTAGGCCAGTGTAACCTGACCTTTTCACTCTGTGACTGAAAAAACATATGCTAACATGAAATGTTTCTAAAGTATATTTTGCATCCTACAAATGGCAACTATAGCCCAAAACTAACATTTTATTAATAAGCACGTTAACAATAATTACCTGAATTAGGAAGCTACTCTACAGACACATCTTTGCTTAATCTTGACACTTCGATCCCAAATTAGTCTCTTTCTATTCTATAGATACTGCATTAGATTAGGGATAACCTCTTTTATATTGTTCCCAGACAAAACCCTCTCATCCATTACTTGTATAATATCAATTCTCATGAGTCAAGGTAAATATTACTGCTAAATTTCTTTTATCTAAACTCTGTTCAAATCATCTCAATCTACTGCATCTACAATCAGTAGTTCTCTAGAACCTGCAGTTCAGGTCTGAGACTAATGTCATCAGAACCAGTATCAGTATTTGCGTCCCCTGTAGGTTCCTAAGATCACTTCATATGTGTGTTTTTATCTCCTTTCCATGAAGACAGCCTGCCTTCATCTCAGTATCTAACTTGTGCTATTCTGACCCTTGACTTCCCACTGCTTCAATTTAAGGGACTTCTCACACATTTAAATAAACACTCATTGAAAGTTTTCTAGTGCTTGATCTTGACCATTTCACTATTCTCACACCATCTCTGTCTTTGCCATACTAACAGATAACAAAGCAAGAAAGGCTATCTACAATGAGCCCACGATTGTTCCCAAATGAACGCTACTTCAGGCTCTATTATTTCTAAGGAATGACTATCCTTAGACATACCCTAAAGGATATGACTTCAGGAGAGGTAAGTAAGTAAAACTCATCCCTTAGTACCATCTGGTGGGAAATAAGGTAACTGCATTGTAGTAGAATTGAAGCCAGGAATCAAATTAATCTTGTAATTAGAATTTAAAAATCTAAGAAAGTCTTTGAGTTGATTTCCATGAAAGGAGTTGGCTATACACGCTGAGACTCCAGTGATGACTGCAATGGAGCAAGCAAAGTGGAACTGAGGGGAGGCTAAAGGGGAAGACTGGCAAACAAATGAGCTAGTAATAAAGACTGTAGGGGACTAGAGCGAAAACAACCCCTCTGTCACCTGTGAGCTCTATGGTATTCGAGAAAACAATTAAGAGAGACCCTTTGGATACCAGAATGGTTGAGGCTGAATGCCTCAAGGGTAATGAGTAGAATATTTCCATTTAAGTCCATATTAACCATGCATACCTCTTTATATAATTATCAGTCTTTGTGTTTGGAAATTAAAATATAAAGAATCTTCAATACTTATGATAGTTAATATTTTTATTACAATCAGTTTCCAGTTCTATAACACACACCAAGGAACACCTGTGGTGCTAAAATTAATGTCTTTGGAATGTGAGTTGATGTACCTGTTCCTCTATTTTATCTTGTCTGTCAAGAGCAGCTTCAACAGCATCAAAGAACTCTTCTTCGTTAATCAGACTGTTTGGACCTTCCTACATAACAGACAGGAAACAAAAAGCAACCATTTCATTTGTTTAAAGAAACAGAAAAAACACTGACAAGTTAGATATTACCTCTGAGAGGAGAAAGCTGAAAACGGACCTAACACACATTTGTTGAGCAAATTTTTGTGGACCATGAAGTATACTAGTATAGTCGTATCACAGTGGTAACACACACTCAGAAATCTACTACTACTACTACTACTATAACTAGCTCATCCATTATGCTTCTTGCTTGTTTTTGTGAAACAGGGTCTCAGCTGTACTCGAAGTTGTCCTACAACTCACTCTGGCACACACTGACCTCCCACTTGGCAGCACCCCCTTGTCTCAGCTTCCTGAGTACCAGGATTACAGGTTCAAGCCATCCCAACAGGTACATTTACTGTGAGCTGGCTAATACTGTTTCAAGGTAAAGGTCTATATAGCAGGGATTACTGAACTGTCCAAATCCTTCTGGAAAGACAGGTCAGTGCATAAAGCATGCCTGGGAACTGGCTTCACATCCTCAGCACCATATATAAGTCCAGCTCAGAGGCATAAATAAGTCTGTATCTCCAGCATTAGGGATTGACCCTGGATAGGTCAATCCCAGGGACTTGCTGACCAGCCAATCTAGCCAAAATAGAGAGCACTAGGTTCAGTGAGAAGCTTGATCTAAAAAATGTAAGGTGGAGCTCGTTAGGAGACACCTAATGTCACCCTCCAGCCACCACAACTGTGTACACCTGCATACACAGAACTGACAAGAACAAATAGCTTAAAATTTCAAAAGAAATGACTGTAGAAATGCAGAAAATAAATGTAGGAATGTAGGAATGAAGAAAGTAAAAAGGTAGATGATTCACTTTAGGACTTTATATTTTCCTAATTTTGTTTTGCTTTTGTAATGCTGAGACTTGAACTTGGGATCTAGAGCACGCTAGGTAAGCAGTCCACCAATGAATTACTCCTCTGCAAAGAACTATACAGTTTAGAATTAAAATTAAAATTCACAGGAATTTTAAAAAATATATGCTATATGTACATATTTTTAGAAAATTATTTGAGACAGTCTCATGTAGCTCAACTTGGCCTTGAACGCTTGATCTTCCAGCTACTAACTTCGAGTACTGGGACTGCAGATCATCACGCTATGTCCGTTATTTTCCATCAAGAAAAAAGAGGAAGGTGCACTTTAATTAGGTGGACTAAGAATGTTCAACAGATGGGAGTTGGAGAGATGACTCAGCGTTGAAAACACTTGCTGATCTTACAGAAGATCCAAGGTCAGTTCTCCCAGAACATACTCTACAGCTCATGACCAACTACAACTCAGAGGATCTGATGACCTCTTAAGAGGTCATGAGCATTAGGCATGCATATGGAGCATACGTATGTATGTATGTATGTATGTATGTATGTATGTATGTATGTATGTATGTGGTCAACGGTCCTACACATAAAAAAAATAGTGATATAAATCTTTAAATATTAAAAGAAAAAGACCATTCAACAAATGACACTGGAATAAAATATAGATTCCTATATTCTATCATAATTTTTAAAAATGTAAATGTGCTGGTATGATGGCATACAGCTGTAATCCTGGAGGCAGAGGATCTTTGTAACTGAAGAGGCAGAGAAAAAGGCAGGGGGATCAGGAGTTCAAGGACAGCCTGGGCTACAACAGATACTGTCTTAAAACAACATACAAAAAAATCCAGAATGCATTAGATATAGTTAGAAGAAACCATTAAGTATAAATAATTATTTACTAAGTCTATCAAAAGAAAGACTCATAATAAGGAAGTTTAAAACTTTCATATAGCAAATCAGTAATCAAAAAGAACTTTTAAGGCAGACTCTTACTCTAGTTTTATAGCTCAAGGTGACCCTCCCCAAGGAGAAGCACCTTAGCCTCTCTGGTGCTGGGATTATAGGCACAAGGTCCTATAACTATGTTTGGCTTAATAAAATTTGAAAACACCTGGGTCTTTAAAACATATATAAACCTTTGTAGATGGTAAGAAGAATTAATTAATCAATTAAGTTAATTCCCTGAGGAATATATGTTTATGACCTCTTAAAGGTTACAAAAGCATTAAAGGTCATCTCTGTGATAGATGCGACAGATGGGGACCCGGTCTCAGGCCATACTTCATAATCCGGCCCTCCGAAGCGGGGCTTCTTCTTGAGTTCTTCCATCACGCTCCGGTATGCTTCCTCCACTCGCCTCCTCTTCTCTACCTCCTACGCAGGGCGGGCAGAGAGGGACAGAGACTGATTTATCGGTTGAAGTGCAAATTTCAATGACCATAAAAAGACTGTTAGGTCACTTCTGTGAAGTTGTATAATTTGACCAAAAAATAACTATTCCTGCAAGAAGGACAAATGTTATTCTGCCTAGGAAGTGCTTTCCCGTAGGATATACATCATATAGGAGCAACTGTCTCAATGTTGGCTAAGAACATCTACATCCGTGCTCAATACTGGAGTGGTTAAAAAAATGTTAATGTAATTGCTCATGTCTAATATTAAAATGTGATAAATCAGCACCAGTGAAATGCCAGCTACAGATTCCTGTACTTCTCCCTACCCAACACCATTGTTTATTGCTGTGGAGGGAGAAAAAGCAAGAACTAAATGTTAGGAATTAAAAGAACTCAATTTCTAATAGGTAATATCAGTTGATACTAAATATTTTAAAAGATTTCTTACCATTCTATTGCTGGTTAAAACTGATAACCTACTTGAATGCTTTCATTGTATGGACAGAATCAACAGTGTTAAAGATTCAAGGTAAACACCTGAAGGCTGGCCCAGCCCAGATGGAAACTTGCTGCCACAGCACGGCTTACTGGATCAAATCTGATGGGATCCTGAAGCTGGGCCAACACAGAAACCCCTCCCTCACTGTCTCACAACACGTACTTTTAAGTTTAGATACTTGGGCTAATTTACACACACACACACACACACACACACACACACACACACACACACACACACACAGCTAACTAGTTATATAGCTATATCCAAATTGAAGCTAGGACACCTTAAAGTCAATAAGTACAATTTTCTCTTATTAAGATTACTAACTAAAATTATTTAAATTTAGAATTGCTGTCTTCCTAAGTGCATGTCTACAGGACATGGGATTGTTATCACAGATAACCATAAAGAATGAGTCACTTCTAAATATTTTGGTTAGTCTGAGTGGACATTTTAAAACAATAAGTAATTCTATCAAATAGCTGTTATTATGATCATGTATCTAATGTGCTCCAGAGTATAAACGTCTTGAGGGAGCATTTCCCGTTTATTATTTCTCTATTTCTAGCTTACAGAGGGCATGAGAACACCCTGGAATAAAACAGTATCACAGAAATCACGGTGTCATTGCACCTTCTCCTTGATTTTATGAATTATCTAAAAACATTTACTGATAAAGAACTTTTTATGAATTATCAATATTGACTTGCATAACTTTCATTGTGCCTAATTTAGAAATTAAACTTGATCATAAGTATGAATCTTAAAAAAGAAAAAAAAAACAGTGTATAAAAAGTTTGATGCTCTCTTTTACATCCACCAGGGTCTTGAAGCACAGGCATCAGGTAAGGTTGGCATACTGCTAGTTAGTATGACTTTCTCTCACCGGTGCTTGAGAACTCTGAAGAGCTCTTAGAAACAGGAGAAGAGTTTTTAAAAGAGAGTGCTATTTAACTCCTGCGTCATGGTGGTGTAACAACAGCTGTTGCTGGTTTCCTTAGTCTCTTCCTCACACTGAAAGGCCTTCCTAGCTGTAAGCACTTCTGACTGGGTGAAGAAGCATCTGGCACCAAGAGCAGACACACCCGGAACAGAGCAGTCTGCTCCAGCTTTGTTGCTTAGCACCTTTGGGCAAGTCCTTGACTTTGTTCCTTCTGAAAAATGATGGTATTGAGCTAGAATTAGATTTTCTAAGGTATGTTTTAATTTTAGTATTTGGTTATTTTACACATGAGTGTCTCTACAAAACAAATTCAGTAGACCATAGTTCACATTAAAAGTTAGAAATTCATATTACAACACTATTATCAATGCTGATGATTAAATAAAGATGGGAAAATGAAGAATAGGGCAATATTTGAACAATATAATGGGTGTAAGTGACATCACAGTGACCAAAGAAAACTTAATGGTCATGATGTGACAGGTAACTTTTAGACTTTATAAGGGTCAAAGCAGCTCATATAACTTACACACAGACTCAAATTTTATATACTAAAAGACACTGATGCCAAATGTTACATTACTTCTATACCAAACAATCATAATATTTGAAGAATATTAAATTTATATTAAATAAGCAAAATACATTACTGGTAAATACTGAGTTTAAGATTCTGAACAAGTGGCAAATGTGAACCACCTGATCTTTTTATGAGGCAGAGATCCTTCCCCTCAGAAGTTAGCTTATTGTTTTAATGTTCTCTGAACACATGAAGCTTAAAATGATTATTTTAAAAATGAAAACAAAAGTCTTACCCTATCATGTCTTTTTTGCCAGCTCTCTTCTCGTTTTACCATTAATTCAATACAGTGAGAAAGTGTAGCAAGGATTCCAGCAGTAGTTGCTTTAAAAGTTATTGCTTCCCCTTTAAAGTCTATGCCATTAATTCCTTTTGGTGTTACATGTGGAAATACTGAAAATAAAGTTAACACAGGAAATCATTGAAATGAGATTTCACTATACTTAAGATTGCAAGCATTTATAAAACTAGAAAATCATAGCACGGTCTTGGACTGTATCGTTCCTTCTATGGACTTTACTATTCTATTTCCTGAAGCTGTACCTAGTAAGTCAAGGGGGAGGAGGAGTAATACTGACAACACCCTGACAGGTCAAAGCTTAGGAAACTTATGTCAAGATACTTAAGTTTACAAAATGTAGAATTTTAAAACTATAACAAAATGAACTGTAGAATTTAAAAAGCAGTATGAAATTCAAAATATTAAATCACGTTTATGTTTACCTTTACAATTTTAATGCATGGTTAGCAATTGTATTAAAGGAGAGATCTTAAAAAATCCTAAGATAGAAACAAGAACCTATCTTATTCTATGGTTAATATATAATCATCCTGATAGAACATTTGCAAGGAAAATAATGACACCGTGACCTCAGAGGCTTGCATATAGTCATGACAGTAAGGGTGCAATCTGGAAAGGACAGATTTATAAAATATTTTATCAAAATTTCAAACTTGAAGACATTGTTAAGATAAGCCACAAGTAGGGTGAAATGAATGGCCTATGTTAATCATGGACATATCTGTAACATATCAAATAACCTAAAAATACTATATATTGGGTAAATAAGCAATTAAACACCAAATAACCCACAAAGACTGGGAGCTCGGAATGGAATGCAGCTCCAGGAACAAAGCCCTGGGTTTGCAGTTGCAGTGCTGGAAAGACACCATGGTGGAGAACAAAGATGTGAATACACTTCAACAAAGAAGAAAGCAACAGCAAGCACAGAAGAACCTTAGCTCCTAAAGAAATGCAAATTAAAACCACACAAGGGAGCTTGCATATCTTTAAAAGTAAAAATCCATCTACCATATAACTCTGAAAAATTATGCACAGACATTTAACTCAGAGAAATGAAACAGATGCCTATAAGGCCTGTATATGAATGTTTACATAGCTTTATTTATAATACCCCCAAACATACCAGAAAATATCACTCAGCAGTGAGAAGAAATCAACTCCTGACACACATACATATCAACTAGGAATTTTAAATTACAAAACCCAAGTGAAAGCGTGCAGAAGCTCACTTAAGCATGGACGATACAGCCCTATTCACGTGTTTGGCTGCACATTACTTCGGAGCTCTGCCGCCGAGCTTTACCTTTGGTCATACTGAGCTGTTTGCTTGTTTGTTTTTTAAAAACATGGCTTTATTAAGATAAACTTCCCACACCAAGAAATTCACTCATAAAATTAAAGTTTTTAGTATATTCAGAGCTATATAATCAGCAGCAGCACAGTCAAAATGTCTTACAACTCTCAAGTCTACTAGAAATTGTTCCATGTTTTCCCCAAATCCTTGGATCTGTTGACCTATTTTCTGCCTCTGCAATATATTTTTCAGACATTTCACAGAACAAACATAAAAGCAGTGTTATGACAAAGTTCTACTTGATTCATTTTCAAGATTTACCTGAGTGCCGGACATAGTAGCCTATGCCTAGAATTCTAACCTTCAAGAGGCTAAAATGGTGGATCACTGAAGTCAAGGTCAGTTTGGGCTGTCTCACAAGGCTATATAGTAAGACTTTGTCTCAAAAGTAATAGAGCCAGGAAGATGGCTTGACAGTTAAGAGAACTTTCTGTTCTTCCAGAGGCTCAGAGTTCATTCAGTTCTTACTACCCACAATCGCCGGTATGTCTAGATCCATGTGATCCAACACCCACTTCTGGCCTTTAGGGAAGTCTGCTCATGTACCTGAACACACACCCCACGTGTACACATGAGCATGTGCATGCTTGCGCACACTCACACACAAACTCACTCATGATTTTCATATTGTTCGTATCAAATATAACTGATATTTTGTATACTGGCTTTACACTTTACAAACTTGCTCAATCTCTTAGACTTCTAATAGTTCTTAATGGATCTGTTATAAGTTTGCTTTAAAAATGTTTCTTTTTCTGTATTCATTCTTCAGTTGAAGGATATCTGAGCTGTTTCTAGCTTCTGGCTATTGTAAATAAAGCTGCTATGAACAGTGTTGCACATGTCCTTATGAGATGGTGGAACATCTTTTGGATATATGCCCAGGAGTGGTATAGCTGGGTCTTCAGGTAGAACTATTTTCTGAAGAACTGCCAGATTGATTTCCAGAGTGGTTGTACCAGTTTGCAATCACAATTGCTCCTCCATTGCAGCAATGGAGGAGTTTCTGCACATCCTTGCCAGCATGTGTGTGCTGCCTGTTACTTTAGTTTTTGATCTTAGCCATCTGATTGATGGAATGTCAGGGTCATTTTGATTTTTGTTGCCCTAATGACTAAGGATGTTAAACGTTTCTTTAGGTGCTTCCTAACCATTCGAGATTCCTCTATTGAGAAGTCTCTGTTTGGCTCTGTACCCCATTTTTAAGTTTGGTTATTGGTTTTTAAAAGTCTAACTTCCTGAGTTCTTTATATATTTTGGATATTAGCCCTCTATTAGATGTAGCATTAGTAAAGATCTTTTCCCAAGCTGTAGGTTCCCATTTTGTCCTATTGACAGTGTCCTTTGCCTCACAGAAGCTCTGCAGTCTCATGAGGTCCCTGGGACAGGGTACGAGGACGGGTGAGACTGCATTTTCTGGAATGTAAACTATGGTACAGAGGTTCTTGGACAGTGACAGTCAGAGCTCAAAAGCCACCATATATAATTCTACTTAATTTGTTTTTATGTGTGTATAAAGGTGCGTGTGTATTATGTGCAGGTATGGGTGCACATAGAGGCCAGAGTCCAATGCTGGCTGTCTTCCTCAGTTGTTTCCTACCTTATTTTTTGGGACAAGGCCACTGAACCTAGAGCACACATGACTGTGTGACCAACATGCTACAGGGATATCTGTCTCCCTGGAATGGGATCACAGGGACAAATTGCCATGCCTTGCTCTTTTAGCTGGGTGCTGAGGATCAGACAGATCCCCGTGCTTTTGGAATGACGATGTGACCGAAAGAGACATAAGTTAAAGTGACCGGACAGGCAGAAACCTTCATTAAGAAAACGGATCCACAGGCAGGCTGATAAGGCATTGTTTTAATGAGGGAGTACTCAATCTACTGGGGCCATCCCCAGGCTGGAGGTACTGGGTTCTATAAAAAACAAACAAACAAACAAACAAACAAACAACAACAGACAGGCTGAGCAAGGCAGTCAACAGCCCCCTCCGTGGCTTCTGCATCAGCTCCTGCCATCCCTGTCTGAGTTCCTGTCCTGACTTCTTTAGAGGACAAACAGTGGAAGTATAGGCCAAATAAGCCCTCTCCTCTCCAACCTGCTTTTTCATCATGGTGGTTTATGACAGCAATGGAAACTCCAACTAAGACAGGAGCCATCATGCCAGTTCCATTAATTACTTTCTTGATAGTACAATATAGCAATACTTTTGCTATACCCAGTATTGATGAATCTAGAAATTTCCACTTCAATAGCTAACGGAAATATCCTCATCAATCTAGAAATCTCCACTTCAATCCTAAAGAAAATAACCTACTTTCTTTTGGGAAAGTTGGTGGGGTTGCTGAGGACATGTGGGATGAATGCTTAGGCTGTTTTAATACTTATTTTAATGATTTTGTTAACTTTCAAATAAAGTACCTTTTCTATTACATCATATTGTTCACTGTGACATTAAACAACCCAAAGAAACATCCCCAAGAGTCCTTCAATACTATAAAGACACTGGATAACCTGATAGACTTCAAGATTCTAGTTTTAAATTACAAACACAACTTTTGTAGTAAGTTTTAATATTAAGTTAGAATTCTGCACAACTATGGGAAGTACAATGTAAGGAAGAAAGGAGCTAGAAGGAAGTAAGAAATAAGAAAGAAAGAAAGAAAGAAAGAAAGAAAGAAAGAAAGAAAGAAAGAAAGGAAGGAAGGAAGGAAGGAAGGAAGGAAGGAAGGAAGGAAGGAAGGAAGGAAGGAAGGAAAGAAAGAAAGAGAGAGAGAAAGAAAGAAAAGGAAGGAAAATGTGGGAAGAGAAAATGGTATGCTCTAGTATAATTAACAGAATATTACATGTATAAAACAGCTCAAAAACAATGAAAAGTGTTTTTGCCAGATTTTACTTTATATTCTTTTATAATTGTAGCAAAAATACTTAAATTTTCACAAAATTTTCATTCATCTTAAAAAAGTAGGAATCCACTTTAGATATTTTTAGGTAGATATCAAAAAAGAATATAATTTATACTTCATATTAATAAAATATTTGAAATTCAAGAAGTTTCCTCTAATAACTCACCAAATACTTTCAACACCAATTTATCAAGTGAAGAAGAGTGCATTAAACACAGAGAATTTACACTCAAATGAAACATTGAAATAAAATCCTCAATGGCACTTTCCAGATAAGAATAAAATTCTTTTAGTGCTAACAACTAACTTTGCCAATACTAATGAAATGAGATTAATATTTGGAATTTAGAACAAGCCTTAGTTAGCTAGACAGCAAGCCATTATTAACATGATATTAGCATATGTATTTTACCTACATAACTTTTCTTCAAAGATACTTTAAATTCAGATTTCAGGAGTTCCATTTCTTTTGGAAATTAGTTAAAAATAAATTTTTTGAGACGGCCAGTGGTGGTACATATCTTTAATCTAAGCACTTGGGAGACAGAGGCAGGCGGACTTCTGAGTTCGAGGCCAGCCTGGTCTACAGAGTGAGTTCTAGGACAGCCAGGACTACAAAGAGAAACCCTGTCTTGAAAAAAAAAAATGTGTTTTTTTTTTTTTTTTTAACTATATAACAACTATATAACTTTACAAAGTATACTTCATCCAGTGGAGGGAGAAAATTTATAACTTACATTTTTCCTTATTACCATTGGTATTGTGCAAGAAGTCTCCATCAGAACGAGTTGTAGGGAAGTCATCTTCATCATCTTCTACCACTAAATAAAAAATATTTAAAGACATTACAATAAGAACTGGTTTATTCTTACATTCAACCAAGCCTAAGCTCTTATCAATCTTTTGTGTTTTCACTGGTTATCAAGATATATTTTATAACTATGTTGTAGAATGTTATTAAATATATTGCTTTAAAAATGTATTGTCATTTGTGGAATTGATGGTTACTGTTTAGCCTTCTTACCGCTTTCTACTTTCACCAGGGTCATTTTATGACTTTTTAATAATCCTAGAATTGTCTAGCAAAGTAAAAGTACTTACCACCAGGCCTGACAACCAGTTCAATTGTATGGACCCATATGGTGAAAGCAGATAACCAACTCCCTCAGCACAGGCACTATGGTACATGCAGGCCCACATACCTGCATACAGACTCAGATAAAACCAAAATAAAACATTTGAAGAGGCCTAGAAGAACTGACAACTGTAAACCGAGAGCTGCCCTCTCGAGCCTCTGGGAGGGCCTACTAGTTCCTGAGTCTGTATTTCCATATCTGCAGGGACTGTTCTCCTTTAGAAGAGCGGCCACGGTCTTGGTGTCTCTTCAAGCAGCAATCCCCACACTATGGCACCTGACTTATGTTTTGAGGGCTTTTCTACAGAAAGACTCTCTTTCCACACTATTACTATATTACAAACTGTCTGTGTTTCTTTACTGTAGGAGTACTTCTGGCTCTACAGTTCACAGAAAGAAATTTTCTGTTTCAATCTTTCTTGACCAAAAGTACCAGAATGAAAAATATCTTTATTTGCACATAAAAATTTTGCTACATTTTCAAATCACAGGCTACTTTGTGTAACATTGTGTACTGATTTCTTTGCACCTGAATGATATGATTGACTTTTTTCTTTCTATCCTTTTGAGTATTCAATATACTTTTGTGCCAAAATTAAATATGTCCTCAGATTTTATTATTATCTTTTTGTTGGTAATTTATTGAGAAACTCATTAATGGCACACTTGCAATAATGCTCTTCATAGAAGGGATTAATATGAGAAAAAAATTTAGATTTTATGTTGTCTTTAGACAAATATATATGTTACCAAATAAATGAAATCTGGAACTTTTTTCCACATTAATTTCCCTATAAGTGACTTCCCATGATTTTGAAAAGTCACTATTTAAACAAGTATGCAAGGTGAGATTAATCTTTTAAAAATAATTACTTGGAGGTGATTGTAAAGTTAATTAGAATGGTTAAAGACTAAAGATAGGGAACAGCCTGAAGTAAATCATCCTAGTAATCCAAATCAGTGATGAGCCTCTCGATCAGCATGGAGAACAAGACACTCAGGTTAGGGAATGTCGGCAGGATTCATTCTGATAATAGTTACCATGACGTTTCTTAGGTACTTGATATCATCTGTTACAATTCTGTAGTGTGTGTGTGCTAACTATGCAGAAGTATTAAGCCAGAATAGCCTAAGTAAGTTTTATTTTCACACAGCTGTGAAAGCACTGTTGGCAGTGTTGACTTCTCCCAAAGGTGATGAGTTAAAGTCCTATTCCAGGACTGTCTACCAGCACTGTCATGTAGTTCCAGATAGCTTCCTATGATGACAAAATCAGATTAGGCTCCTCCTGATGACTTCACAGTTACTTAATTGTCCTGTACAGTCACATTCTGAGGTAATGGCAACTCAGATTTCAATATAGAAATGGGAGTAGTTGAGAGAAATATTTACTTCACTGGTGTCTTAGAATATTCAGATATTGAGAAATTGCTCACTGACTATAAACCATACAGGAGATCTTAAGAAAAAGAAATAAGTTATCATGCTGTCATGAACCTGATATATCGGAAACAAATAGGCACATTTTTTTACTTTTCAGGATGCCATCATCTAAATTCACAAGCCATATTACTTCTAATTCATTTCATTTCATTAATAGCTGGTTGTCACTGCTTAGAGATGCTGGGATCTGGGAGAACGGTGCTAATAAATGAGGCAGTCTGCAGTCTCATAAAATAGCTTTATTCAGAGCATCGGACAGTTTATACTCTGAGGGTTAAGAGTGGGCACATGAGTAAGGTTTTCATGAGTTCAAGCTGTATAATCACAAGAACAAGCCACACACAAGTGGAAAAAACATTTTTCTCCCCATGGAGGCATAGAAAAGATAGTTTAAACATTTAATGAATAATGTCAGCAAGCAATACTGAATAATCTGGAGTAAACTCACTCTTATCTACTACGCCTAGGAGGAGCATGAAAACACATTCCAGGAACAATTCTGTGTTTTAAAAAAACTGAGGTCACAAGACATCTTGTTTTCTTGGCATTTTCTCACAAGTACTCAGAATTGTTCTCACACAACTGCATTCATGGACATTGTTCCAACACTGGCCGTGGACAATCACAAGCTTGATTACAATCTTAACTGCTAATGTTTTCTCAGATCACAGACCCCACATATATGTCTGTATGTATATATATTTATGTGTTTAGAATAGCTACAGAGGTGTAGAATGCCTCTGTACTCAAAGATGCCTTACTAAAGCTAAAGGCAGAGACCTAATACAGATGGGAAGAAAGTTACTGTAAGGAGTTAGATAAGTTACGGAGGAATGCAGTTGAAGAAGCACTGCAAAGCCCTCAGAGCCAAGCTGGGAGGCTGAGTGTAAAGGTGTAGTATTTGTGTAGCTGCAGGATTGAGCTAAGGGACCAGTTCCAGGTGGTTAGGTCTGGACAGACTAAGACTTTGTAGGCTCCTGTCAATTATTGGAGGAATCAAGCTGAGCAGAAGTCTTTGAGACTCTTTGTCATTCTCTGTCTTTCGGCAGCTTAACACATTCATTAGGAGGTAAGTAGCTGCTCAGTTAGGGCTTATCATTATAATATTAGCTGTATTTTTTATGGAGTCCAGATGAAGTTGTTGCACCTTTCATTGATAAAGTAGTGTTCACTGTCTAACAGATTTTGTCCACTTTTAAAAATTTATGGTAATGAATAAATTTAGTCCACTATTCATTTTACATAAGAACAGATTAAACAGCTGTCAAGTTGCTGTTAATGCTGCCCTCACACTCTGTTTTTTTCAGACATAGGAATGAACCCAATGCCTCACTCATGCTATACAATCCTCTTATTACTGAGCCTGTGTGCTTGAGGAGGTCAGGGGTCAATGCCATATCTTCCTCAATCACTCTCTGTATACTTTTGACACAGGCTCCCTCAGTGAGCTATTTAAAAATATAAAGATGGGCTGGGGCTGTAGCTAATGGACAAAATTTCTGCTCTGATTAGGTGAATAATAGGAACTAAATTTATTCTTTATCATAAATTATAAAGAGTGGGCAGAATCTACAAGGCAATGGACACTAGTTATTAGATAACAGTAAAAAAGAGTGGTCCCCAAACACTGAAACAAATGATATGAGCTCTATGACTTCTCCAGTTGTCTGTGCATTAACACAGGAAGCCTGGTAGACTCCTGAGATGAGATGCAGCTGAGACAACAAACTATAGTTTCCACAGGGAGATAAATAGCAAGGACCACCAGAAATCAGTAGGTATTTGAGTACTTAGCAGAGAAATGGTAGTACTAATAGCAGGGAATTCCTTTTGGAAAAATTCCAGGGAGTGGTATGCAGCTCTTACGTGGGAAGGTAAGGAAAGTTACTTATTCCTATAGTGCAGACTGAAAAACTTCATAAGGAGTTGGCTAGAAAATTCAAAAGTCTTGCCTCAGTAGTGGAGCAAAGAGGAAATACACTTCTAGAAGCTTTGGATATTATAAGTGAAGTGCTATCATAGGATTATTTTGAAGGCAGACCTGTGGTAAGTTATATATGTAAACTATAAAATTAAAATAGCCATTAAAGTAACAGAGTTATAGCTAAAAGATGAACAAAGGAGAAAAGATGAACTTATAAAATGTTAAAATGGAAGGCAGAAAAAGGAAACAAAACACAAAAAAGACAAAAAGAATTTGAAGTCAAACATATTTCATAAGGCCAAGAAATTCAGCCATGCCCTGCAATGCATTTACACTAGGAGTGAGCGCAGTGCTAGCTACTAAGACAGCTCATTTCCACCTTGATGGGAAATCAAGAGAACAACTGAAAATGTGTTGAAATCAACAACATCCTCAGCACTATCAAAGGGGAAAAGTCTCAAATTAAAAGCTAACTGAACTGGGTTATGTTGGTGCATGCCTTATATCTCAGCACTTGGGAGGCAGAGACAAGTGGATCGCTGTGGGTTCGAGTCCAGCCTGGTCTACAGAGTGAGTTCCAGGACAGTCAGAGCTACACAGAGAATCCCTGTCTCGAAAAAAAACAAGAGGAAAAAAAAAAGCTAATTGAAGATTACATATTTTTCCTTTAAAGTAAGAACCCATTAAGTTTTTTTTTTTTAATTTGTAACTTTTTTTCTTCATTTTTTCTATGAGAAAAAAGGCATAGAGAGGAAGGAGGAAGGAAGAGTTAGCAAAAGAGCTAAATTAAAGAGAAAAATGGAAAGAGAAGAGAAAACAGGGGAAATTGATCACATGACTGATTTAGCATTTGGAGGATCTAACAGATCTCAGGGGTAAATTATTAGAAATAATGTGAGGTGCTCAATATTACCAAGATATTACTTGTAACAATAGAATACCATTTAAATGGCATCTGGTATGGGTAATCAGAAATGAATTAGTATGTTACTAAAATACTCAAGTCACATGGACACTGAAATCCATTATACTAGCAGTTTCTAACAAAAGTGACTATAATTAACTTTACTACTTAAAGACATTACCTATTAAGATTTAGAGGCTTTAAATCTACTCATTCTCCAAGTAAAACAATAGTGGTAATAGCTTAATTAACCTTTATCCCTTTGAAGTTCATCCTTGGAGACAGCATCAGCACAGACATCAAAGTACTTCTGGAGAGTATCAACCTGCCTACACAGGATGTCTCTAAAGGTTTCCATTTCAGCCAATTTCTCACGTAAACTGTGGCCTTTCTGCAAAACACAAAGGAGAGGGTGTGTGAGCAAAGTAAAACAAACCTGGGCTGCTGGCCCTAAGGTATTTGGTCACTTTTTAGGTTCATACCCTATCATGGAGGGAATGGGATAATTAGAGCTATGACAAGGTACTATTCCTAGGAACAGGCTTGAAGAGGGCTTTGAGACTGACAAACCCATAGGAAAGCAATACTGCCTGATAATCTGCTAAAACACTGTGAAGAGACATAGACAGACTTTGAAATGGACAAATTCATTATTACTGGATGTAATTTAGTAGTATTGACGAGTGTCATCAAAGAAACCCTGAGGGGAAGATGAAATCAGACCACCTAAGTTTTTCCTTTTTATTGTATGAGTTATTTGACAAGTCTTTTAATAGAAAATCAAATAGTGTTATGTGACTTTTGTCTCAAGAGATGCAAATGAGCTTTGATATGTTCAGAAGCATTGATTACTTTTGCAGTGTGGTGACTAACCAAGGAAGTTTGTAAGCTAGCCAAGTGCTCTGCCACTAAGCCACATTCCTCAAGGCATTGATTATTAATCTGTGGATGCTGGTCAGTTTTACATCAGCAAATCATTTTAATATTCTCCTTTGAACCAAGCTATAAAGTCATATCTTATGTTATTAATGAATGAAGGTAATAAAATCTATCGTGTTCATTCTATATTTGTGTGCCTCATGATTTCATCCTTTACAAACTTATTTTATAACAACTTCAAATAAATTACATTGTAGAAAAGTTCCTTTAAAAAAAACAAAACAAAACAAAAAAAACCCAAAACTAAGGACTAGTCAGATGGCTCAGAGGATAAAAAAAACATTTACTGCCAAGCCTGACAACTAGAGGATAACTCCTGGGGCCCCGAGGGTGAGAGGACTGATTCCTACTAATTGTCCTCTGCATATGCAAACGCACACAAAAACACAAAGATACACAAAAACACAAATAAATAAAAAACCTAAGTTGTGCTCACAATGTCCAATACTATACTCACACAACATTTCCTTAAAGCATTATAGTCACGAACCTTGAAAGAAGATGTGGATGTAGCAGAATAACCACTTGCTCCAGACACCAGGGACACCATTGAGCCATGTCTTCGCAAGCTGGACTCAGATCCATATCCTGATTCAGTCTAAAAAAGTAAAAGTAAAGTCTACATTAAGAATATTAAATAGAAATATTTAAGAGGATGAAAAAAATCAGTAAGGTTATAACAGTAACTACCAACTTGGATTTATATAAGACATAATTGATGCACGGATGCAAAAATTGTCTTTCAAGTCTCTGATGACGTTTTAATTTAGAATGCTATATGTTGCACTAACAGGTTAAACAAGTTATTTAACAATAGGATCTAGTGGTCAAATTCACAAGGAAAGAGAATGGTGGTGAGCAGACCCTGAAGAAGGGCTTCAGTGAAGATGCAAACGGCAGCGCTGTGGGAAAAATCGTGTGATTGCACTTCTGTTCTTTAGAGGAAAGTCAGTGATTTCCCTCTACAGTCACTTAATAATGCTACCGTAAAACTTCTCTTATCATCCCAGTTTATCTGTATTTTCTTCTTTAAAAAAATTTGTATTATTTTTAAGTGTGTGTGTGTGTGTGTGTGTGTGTGTGTGTGTGCTTGTGGGTGCTGGAAAATGAACTCAGGTCCTCTGGAAGAGCAGAATGTGCTCGTACTTGATGAGCTATCTCTTGAGCCCTTGTCTCTCTGTATTCAACCATTCTTATTATAATTATAGGTTTAGCATAAAATTTTAATAGCTTACATTTAAAAATTGCTACTTGACTTAGATCTTTCTGTAAAAGCTAACTGTACATGTTCATTTTTTTAATTATCTTGACAGCTCATGACAGAAAGAAGATACAACTTTGCTAATCCACTATGCCACAGAAGGTAATTTGGACTCCTGGGTATTTGTGCATAGACCCAGCATTGTCATAATAAATTTGTTTTATTTTAATGAGCTGGATATCTTTCATAACATCCACTTTACATTCTATTCTCAATCAAATGCTAGTAATATCATCAAAGTAAACATCTATGGAAAAATTTCCAAGTCCCTGAAACCAAAGATTTTGGATCTGATTATAGTGAATCACGTCTAGGGACTTGGCTCAGTGGTTAAGAGCACTTGTTACTTTTGCAGAGGACCCAGGGTTTGATTCTCAGCACCCACATGGTACCTTACAACCCCTTGTAACTTCAGTCTTAGGGGATTCAATACCCTCTTCTGATCTCCATGGTAACTAGGCATGCATGTGGTGCACATAATTATATGCAGGTAAATACCCATAAAATAGGATAAATAAAGCCAATGATAAAATAAATTACAGCAAATCAAATATTTTTGTTGGAGAAATCCAGGATTCTACATTGTATCATTTGATAGAACATCACATTATACCTATTACAGTCTTAAACAAGTATTTGTATTTAATAACTGAACTTTATTTGAACGGAGGAAAATCATACAGCCTTTTCAAACAGTAATACTAAAAGTAAAGAACAAAAGCTAGATTATGTATCCAAATCACTAAATCTCTTTTCCTTCCCTTTCCTTCCTGTCTCTTCTACCTTCTCTATCCTTCCTTTTCACTGAGACAGGGTCTTGCTATAAAACAGCATCACAAAAACACGCATGCACACACAGAGCAAACTATGATGAGAGGGGATGTCAGGGTACAGAGCATAACACATGTAACAGTGTGCATAAGTGATGGCTAGAAAAAGGTACCGGAAAAACTGAAGGGTATCTAGTTGTCAAAATGCAAACCGAATAAATGAAAATCAGTGTAAGTCCATTTCAGTATCACAGGTCATACCAAAAGGGACAGAGTAAGGCTTCTTGTCTTTTACTTATATCCACTGGAAATCCTTCAGAGAGGTGCACCACTTGCCCTTAAAGCTGCTTGAGTTTTTTCTTCTGTTTTCAAAGAATACTAACTTGTAAGTTTAGTATTTCTACATTTTAATAGAATGGGTTTGGTAATTGCCAACGACTGCAATTAGAAATAAGAAAATCTCTGTTAACAGGCAACAAAATCTAAAGACTTTCAGAAATTAAGTATCTCAGATATCTGAGACTCATTTCTAAGCAGAAATGAAATAAAACAGCTCTCTACAATTCACAGACCAATTTTAAAGATACAAATTATAGACGTTTTAAAAATATCCAAAATTCAACAACTTGGCCTTGAAATGCAAATGTCCCCACTCCTCTCATTTACTTGCGCACACCCAGAAGTCCTGTACAGAGCAAGTCAATGTTGGGGATGCTTTTGAAGGCTTTGTAACAAATCAAACAAGGGAAAGCTTTACTACTAAAGGTTCCTATACTACAGCTTTAATAGCCTCTTTCGCCAAGTTCCAGTACCTTAAAACAGGCAATACTATTTTATTATAAGGACATGATAAAACAGATTCTATTACAATATTGGTTCAATATATGCTAAATCATGAATAACAGATGAATGTTCATTATGATTAGAGTATCTGTTTTAACTCTAATAACTTCCCTTAAAGAAATTCCATTAAATAAATGATAGATTAAGAAAATTAGTCTGTAAATAAATCCTAATTTTACTGTTACTCAATGTAAATGATTTGTTGTTCTAGATCCGCTAATTGCAATAGTTTTAACAGAAATGAGAGCTGGAGAATAAACTATCAACCAGCCACATGTTAAAGGAGTAGCTAGACTTTAATACATAACATAGTGCTCTCAATTGATTTTGCATTTCTTTCAAGTCAAATCTACCAAAGATGTCAATATGAAAAGAAAAACTTTATTAGACAAGTAAAAATTCTAAATGAACAGTAATTTTGAGTACAACAATTAAAGCAACATTAATTTGAATTTGAAATATCTGGTACTTTTTTTTTAGAGGGAAGAGTATGGTAGGGGTAGATGGAAATGGGGAGAAATCACAATCACAATTCAGTTATACTCATTGGTGCTGTTTTGGGGCTAATCCTCGAAAGGAATGCTGCTCTTTTAATCTTACTCATTCCCCCACATGAAAGACGCTGAACTCACAACCTTTAATTACCTACCCATGAGTATTTTGAAAATAACAAATTCTACCCAGACTACTCACCCACAATACAAACAGTTGCCACAGGGATGCCTTTCCTTTTCACAGTATTTGCTTTAGGATACCTTCCTACCCCTTTCAGGGAAACTTGCAAGGTAGAGGGGGATAGGGAGGGACAGGGAGATGAGAGTGATTGGGTTACATGGTGTGAAATTCTCAAAGACTCAATAAAAAGGAAAAAAATAAGAGTTCCCCTCTCATTGGGGATATAGAACCTAAAAAGGCCACCTCCTGCAGCCTTGCAGGAACCCCTGTGGTACAGAGATACCAACCCACCCATAAAACTTTCATTCCAAATTTTATCCTGTCTACAAGAAATGTAGGCACAAGGCATGGAGCAGAGACTGCAGGAATGGCTAACCAATAACTGGGCCAACTTGTGACCCATCCCATGGGTAAGCACCAATCCTTGACACTAATGATACTCTTATTCTTGCAGGCAGGAGCCTAGCATGGCTGTTCTCTGAGACTTCACACAGCAGCTGACTCAGACAGACGCAGAAACCCACAGTCAAACATTGGATAGAACTTGGGAACTCTTATGGAAGAACAGGAGAAAGGATTGTGGCCCCTCAGGGGATGGTAACTCCACAGGGAAACCAATAGTCAACTAACCTGGACCCTTGGGGCTCTCAGAGTCTGAATCACCAACCTAAGAGCACACATGGGCTGGACCTAGCTTCCCACACATGTAGCACATGTGCAGCTTGGTCTTCATGTAGGTCTCGAACAATGGAGCAGGAGTTAAAGCTGTTGCCTGAACATGGGATGTTTTTCTAGCTGGGCTGCCTTGTCTGGCCTCAGTGGGAAAGGAAGCGCCTAGCCTTGGAGAGACTTGATGTATCAGGGTAGAGGGATACTCAGGGGGGGCTCTACCTGCTCAGAGGAGAAAGGAAAGGGTGAGGAGGATTGTTGGAGGGTTGCCCAGGAGGCAGGCAGTGAATGGGATATAAAGTGAATCAGTTTAAAAAAAAGTTCCCCTTCACTGTCCTGCAACAAAAACCTCTTCTTTCTCAACTTTGCCAGAGTTTAAAAGGAGTATTCCTAAACATGTTTTCCACAGATGTAAAATGACATCTGGCTAGGGATACATGTTACAAATATCATATACAAGACATGGTTTCTCTCTAAATATCATAGTAATGAGATTATGCCTATGTTATATTAAAGCATTCATTACTTACAAAAAGAAAACAGAAAAACAATGACAATAACAAAGCAAAACTGAAAACCTCCAAACCAAAAAAAACAAAAAACAAAAAACAAAACTGCTCTTCTGTCCAGCAGAGGGCGTCATTAGCATGCACTTAGAAAGCTGACAGGGGTTACTATTGGTCAAAGAACTATAGTAACCTTTAGAGGGATTCCTTTATCCTATGTGCTTGAGACTTTTAGATTTCAGAATATTATAATGAACCCATCTAAGCCCTAAAAGTGGCATATAAATATACTAAATATTGGATTTAAAATTTTAAAGCATTTTCTTTAAATAATTAAGTTCTCCTACTAATGATCACTAGCAAGCAACAGAGCAAAGAAACAGGGAAAATTAATTTCCATATGGTATCAAAAATTACCTAGTCATGATTTAAATTAAGGGAAAAGAGAAAATACAAAATTATTAACATCAAAATATAGGACTTTTTCTGAACTGGAGACTGAGGGAGCCCAGGCCGCCGAACGGCAGACTGCTCAGGCGGGAACACGCTCTATGAAAGCCGTCCTCCGGAAGAGCGCCACGGACCTGAGTGGCTGCAGAGATGTTCCCGTGGTCAACAGCCACCCTAACTCCAGCTCCAAGGACTAGAGCTTATTCTGGCTTCCAGTGACACCACACTAACATGCCATACCCCACCCTTACATAATTAAAAAACTCCAAAAACCTTTTTAAATAGTATGTTTTAACACATTTATTCCAGAGAGCGCCACTGAAAAATCATACTAAAGGCAACAACAGTAAAGGTGAAGAGTTACGGTTCCTTTGTCCCAGCACGATGAGTGCTGCTCATACCTCCTTTGCTATCCTCATTGCATACATGATTTTATGTACTGTGTTCAGTCACAGTACTACTTAGAAAAGGATCTGGGATTCAATTCCAGATCCATGAGCCTATCCAGACTCTCAGACACAGGCAGGTACTGGAAGTCCTGGCAGACTGACAAAGGACCAGCTCAACTGTGGAGGTGCAACTGGGCAGGAAAAAGATAGGAAATCAAAGGGTTTGGGAAAGACAAAGAAGAAAGGGATAAGGGAGAAACAAGAGCTGGTAAACTGTAACTGCAAAGAAATGCTCCTGCAGGCCTTGACTTCAGACCTCAAGCTAAGCACTGGAATACTCTGGATTCTGATACCCAAGCCTGTACAGGGTTCAGAGTCCCAATATGTAAGGCCTACAAGGAGTAACTAATCGAGAGGGTCTCTTGCTGCTGCTGCTTCATACTTCGTTATTACAAATGGCTGCTGTCAAAACAATGAAGGAAATGAAAGCTCTTCAAG
Source organism: Apodemus sylvaticus (assembly GCF_947179515.1). Lineage (NCBI taxonomy): Eukaryota > Metazoa > Chordata > Mammalia > Rodentia > Muridae > Apodemus > Apodemus sylvaticus. Next base: position 64,566,002 of record NC_067487.1, read on the forward strand.
GCCAGTATTTTTTGTCCACCCCGAGTATCTCGTCCATCCATAATCTCTATACAGGCAGAATAAAAGAATCTTCATCCAGTGGACTAGGGACAATTTATGTTGAAGACACAGGTTTCTAACCACTTTGATTTTATCCTACAATTTCTCCCCTGTGCACCCAGGCTGAAGAATAGCAATCTATTTCTTTTATTTCTTGTTAAATAGTGTTGATCTCAGCATTTCACTTTCCCCACAGTATTTACAGGGTCTTGTTAACTGTAGATACAATTACACAGAATATTAAATTAAATATTGTTGATCTCAGTATTTCTATCTGATCTTACACACAGTACTTATAAGATCTTGTTAACAACAGATACCCAATTACATAGAGTATATCTCAGTGTTTCTAATCTGATCTTTAGGACAATACTTAAATAGGGTCCTGTTAACTGCAGATACACAAGTACATAGAATGTTAGCCTCTTTTCATATACTACCTACTGTTAAATATTTTATATCAGTTAATACAATAAAAGAAGTCTTTTATTCTAGTATGTATTTGTGGGTTTATTCCTGTTTTGAAATATGAATCAAGGTGATCACTTATAAGTGCACAATTCAGTATTACTATATATATATCTACATTGCTGTACAACAAACTCTAGACACGTTAACTTGTGAATCTGTTAATGGCAACATATCATTTCTCCCTCTTTTCAACTGTGATAACCACAACTATGGCTCTAAGTTTGGCTCCTTACACACTGACCTTCAAGACTATTTAAAATCATCACTAAGTCCTTTGTTCATTGCTGAACTATTGTTAATGCTGTAGTTAGGTTTTATAAGTTCTCTGTATAAGATGGATATTATTAGAAAAATGAAAATGTTTTTCCAACTACAAGCTCTTCTGCTCTATGAAGTGTTTTAATGCAGCAAACCTATCGACCTTCATGTTGAATTTGTCTTATGTTTCTTTTACTGCCTGAAAAGTGGAGTTACACCTAATAAATGACTGGCAGAACCAATGTTGTGAATCTTTTGCCAAGTTTTCATGATGACCTTAGGTATTTCCTTCCTGGATGCCTGTGGCGGTTTGTATATGCTCAGCCCAGGGAGTGGCACTATCATCCTAGCTGCCTGAAAGCCAGTATTCTGCTAGCAGCCTTCAGATGAAGATGTAGAACTCTCAGCATCTCCTGTACCATGCCTGCCTTGATGATAATGGACTGAACCTCTGAACATGTAAACCAGCCCCAATTAAATGTTGTCCTTATAAGAGTTGCCTTGGTCATGGTGTCTGTTCACAGAAGAAAAACCCTAACTAAGACAGTGCCCAACTTTTTGTCATAATACTGTCAGTCATCTACAAAGCTACCACTTAACGATTTTAATACAAAGCCACACACACAAAAAAAACCTCATAATGTGTTTGAAGTAAGTTTACTATTTGGTGTTGGGCCACATTTATAGCTATCTTCAAGTGAATGCAGCCCATGGCCTGTGGGTCAGACACACCAGCTAGATTCTGATCCATGTTAAGATAATTAAAGTTTGGATAATCAAGAAGCATGATTTGTCTTTTTCAGCTCACTTTAAAGTTTGTTTTGGTAATATGAAGTCTCTTTAGGCTACAAATAAACATTGGGTAGATATTCTATTTCTGCACAGAAATGCCATTAGCAATATGAAGGACTGTTATTAGACACACAGAACATTTTAGACAGAAATATTTAGACCAGAAATAGTAGCAATATTTTATTATGCAAAATAGACCACAAGTTGCCTTTTGTGGTGCTGGATCCTCTGAAGCTGCAGTTATAAGCAGTTATGAACTATCAGATGTAGGTGCTGGGAGCCAGACTTAAATGTTCTGGATGAGCTCAACTACTTCTGAGCCATCTCTCTCCAGCGCCGCTTCCTTTCTTCCCTTCCCTTTCTTTCAATGGCTGAATTTCTTATATTAACTTGGGAAGTGTGGTGGCTTGACTGAGGGTAGCCCCTACAGGATCATACATTTGAATATTTGGTCCCTAATTGGGGGAACTGTTTTAGGAAGAATTAGGATGTGTGGGCTTTTGGGAGAAGGTCTGAGACAAGGGGTGGGCTTTGAGGGTTCTTAAACACATGCTTGGCTCAGTGTGGAGATGTCTGCCTACTGCGTGAGATCAGGAAGTGAACTCTGCTTCTACTCCAGGCACCATGCCTCCCTGCTGCAAGGTCTCTACCACGATGATCACAGGCTCACCCTCTGGAACTGTGAGCAAGCCTTCAAGTACATGCTTTCTTCATAAGTTGACTTGGCCATGGCATTCTTTACAGCAACAGAACAGTAGTTAAAACAGGCACCAGGCATCTACATGGTAAACAGACATACACACTAACAAAATGCCCATCCTCATAAACATCTAAGAACACAGCAATCACTTTTCACTTTATGGCCCATATAGGCTAATAGTCATTTTACAATGAAAAATGTATCTAGGACAACTTTAAAAGTCTCTATAGTCTTGTACAGTCTTAACACTCTTAAAATGCAATTGTCTTTTGAGAGAGTTCAGGTAAACTCTTAACTTAAATTCTTAACAGGTGAACTGTAAAATCAAAAAGCAAGTGGCAAAATTCCAATATACAATGAGATATAATATATATTCCTATTCCAAGGGGAAGGGTAAGAGCACAGTGAGAAAATACTGGACCAAAGCAAGACCAAAACCCACCCAGGGCAAAGAACAAATCCCCTAGCTCATGCCCAACGTCTGGGAATTCCATTTTAAATTCTCTCCTGAGCCAGTCCTGCTCCCCCTATGCAGCTTTTCTCAGATGATGTCTCATGGTTCCAACATCTCCACCATCTGGGGCTCCTCGAGCCAGAGCTCACTCATTTCAGTCCCTGATTGTGAGTACTTTATACACAAGCTACCAGCACTGCATCCATATCACTCCCATATCTCCCTCCAACTCCAGCTTTTACTAAGTTCCCCTCCCTCCCTCCCAAATTAATGATTTGTTTAGTTATTATTGCTACTTATACATACACATCTGTATGTATGTGAGTACATACACACATACACATGTATATATAACTTACTTAATCCAATTAGCTTTGCTTACATATTCATGTGTCCAGGGCTGAGCACTTGGGCTGGACACCCTAGTTGGGAGCGTTTCCCTGGAGGAAACTGATTATCCCTTTCTCAGCAGCCAATGACCACCTGTAGCTCTTCTTCAAGTGGTGGGATCAGGTGGAAACTCTTCTGTTTGCATTGGCATGCCAACTGGTGGTGGTATTATGCTGGTCTTTTCAGGCAACCATATTGTTGAGAATTCATGGGTGCATTTTCCATGTCATCTAGGAGACACTATCAAACAGTAGACATCATTGGCCTCTGGTCCTTTCAATTTTTTCAGCCACTCTTCCATGATTTTCTCTGAGCCTTAGGTATAGGAGTTGCTTTGCAGATGTACCAGTTAGGGATTAAAAACCCTAAAATCACTAATTCTCAACAATTTGACTAGTTGTAGATCTCTGTAACAGTGGCTATGTGTTACAAAAAGAAGCTTCTTTGATAAGGGGTGAGAGCTAAGTACATATATTTAATCTGTATGTATACATATTTAGAAAACAGAAATTATATTGTATTTAGGAACTAAAAGTAGTGGGATCTTCTCTAGGGTCAATAATCTTTCCAGTAGCTGGCTAGTTTTACAGCATCCATCAAAATTCCTTCCTATTGAGCACACCTAAGCCTACAGGAATTGTTGGTTATCCCTAAGATACTACTCTGCCGTTACTGCACTACTGAGGCTATCTTGGTGGTCCAGTCATCATTGTGGTTCACAGTCTTTCCCATGGATAGGACTACTTTTGTTTGATAATTTGCATGGAACTTTCTCAAACTATGAGAGTCAACACAAAGGACGGCTTCCAGGCCAGGTCTAGCTTGGTTCCTCCAAGTCCTGTCTGAAGTGCTAGGCTTTACTTCTACAGATCATCCACTGACCTCTTAGGGCCTCTGTATGGCCACAGCATCTTGGTCTCAGCATCTCTGAAACCTAGAGTGAAGAACTCATGACCCTTCAGACACCGCTCTTGTGGTTTTCACATTTACTCTCCAATACTCTCTCCAAGTTTGGCTGCCAGCTTGGAATACTCACTCACTCTGACTACATTAGCAGCATCTTTCTTATTTTGAAGCAATTGCTTTCTTGGGATTTCTTTTTCACAAACTACAAGCTTACTGGGTGAGGCCTTGCTAAGAAGGCCCCCTTTGCATTGTTCCTGCGAAGAGAATGTGGCCTCTCCTTAATGGTGCCAGTCTCCTCAACACTTACCGCCTAAAGGAAAAGCCTTGGCAGTATGCTCCCTAGTGTACTCTGTCTTTCCAAAATGCACACTTTGTATTTCTGTCTGTCTCATTCACTTTGTTCATTGTATTTCACTGCATAAGAACTGTAAGTAATAATTACACTGATATTATGCTTGCTTGAAATTTCCTTGCCCAAATAAGTTACTTTTTAATTTAGCCTCAGAAAAGATCTTAGCACACAGATTCTGGTCTTAGCTGCCAAATTTCACGTGAATGTCCTCTAGCCTCATTTCCAATATAGTCCTTGCTTCCCTCTGAAATATCATGGTCCAGGCTTCCATTTTCCAAATTCCTATCAGCATGCACTGTCTTCCAGGAACCTAATAGAACGGCAGCAATAAGCTCTGCTTACAATACTCAACTGCACTGTCATCTATCTACCTTGAGAAGAAGTATTAGACCCTACATCTGGATTCCAAGCTATCACAGCAACAAACCACTCCAATAATAACTTCCCTGCTGGTTGCCCTGATGAAACAATAAGGCCAAGTTGCACATCAGGGTTTCATACAGCTTATGGTTCCAAAGGGAGTGTCCCTAACAGTGAGGGAGGAAAGGCATGGCGGCAGGCAACCATCTCAGGACACCTGTCAACCACAGGCAGCAAGCTCAGAGTGTAACAGACGGCTGTTGGTTGTCAAGGTGACTTTATCCAGAATCAACTAAAATTCAAGCAGTTGGGCATGCCTAGGAGGAATGGTTTACTGTTTGCTTGTTTTAAATTGGAAAGACCTAGCCTAAATCTGGGCCATACCCTTGGTAGAAGCCCACATATAAAAGGACACTGAGAAGCTGTTTTTACTTTTTGCCAGTTTGCTCTCACTGTCAAGTTCATGTATGTTCCTGCTGAGGTATTCTGTCTGCCACTCGTATTAGACCCTACCTCTTCTGGATTCCAAAAAAGACTGAAGAACAGCAGCACTTTAGGGAGTCCTCCAGGTGATTGTTTTCATTTATTGCATGTTTCAGTTATAGAATCTCTTTATGATTCTTTTTAGATTCTTTATTGATAATCTTATATTTTTATGAATTTTTTTTAGCTCTTAAAGCACCATTAAGGCAGTTGATTTAATATTTTCTCTACTAGATTAACCTTCAGATTTTTTTCAGGGATAGTTTCTATTTTTTTTGTTCCTTTAAAAGCACCATCCGTTCCTGTTTCTCTGTATGAATTACAATTAATTTGCTGTTGCAAAATGGAATATTGAAGTCTAGCAGTGTTACACTGTCAACTGTACCTTCCTCCCTCAAAGCTTTTTCACTAAGTTGTGTTATTGTCCATAGGCCATCTCTGTGTCTGAGGTGTAAAGTTAAAGTCATCTTTGACTTTTTTTTGCCTGTGTTGTTTCTTACCTATGCAAGTTACTTTGTAATTTCCCTTATATACTCAGCAGGTTAAAAACTCTTAATTCTTATCATTTTGCCACCAAAAGGGGAAAGAAAAATAAAAACCAAGGGAATAGAATTGAAAATTACTTCAAGGGGTCAGAGAGATGGCTCAGCTAAGAGTTTTAGCTGTTCTTCCAGAGGACCTGAGTTCAATTCCCAGCACCTACATGGCAGCTCATAACCATGTATAACTCTAGTTCCAGGGTACTGACACTCTCATACAGACACACATGCAGACAAAGCACCAAGGCACATAAAAAAAATAAAATCATTTTTAAAAATCACTTAAAAGAGAAAATCTTGCTACAATGTGAGGCTACGAATACAAAAACCACTTCCAACCTCTTTGCTTGAAGCTATAATAAAGAGCCTCAATAAAAATCACAGACCAGACCTCCATATTCTAAGGAAAGGGTTCTTTGTCCTCAGCTTTGTTCCTACAAACTAGGTACACCCTTGGCAGCTATGAGGCTGAGGATAGGTAACTGTTACTGCTGTAGGGGCTGAAACTAGCTAAAAATTAACAATATTCTACCATTAATGCTTATCTTTAACCCTAGAAGCTTGAAGCTCTCCAAGGACTTCAGACTTTCAAAGTAGTTACTTATATTAGGCAGATTTGGTAGCACAATGTTTTCATAGATGACAAAAAGGATTTCTGCTCTGTGTTCTCATCAAATCCTCACCCATAAATAAAGGATTGAAGGGAAAATGTGCATAAAATAAGGAATGTTTTTAAATGAAGAGTAATTGTTTAGGTTTGTAAGACTAAAAGTAGGTTTTTTTCTTTTTTCTTTGCTTGTGTAATTAAAACATTATAGAAGCCTGTAAAATATATGCAAAAAGAGATCTTGCAGGGTATAAGACTTGTCAGATTTAACCATATGGGGAAGATATGCAACTATGTAGCCATGAAAAAAGCTGAAATTAACTAGAAATAGAGGGCTATTATAAACATTTTAGGGTACTGTTTTTTGGATAACATCCTACTGACTGATCAATGGTCACATGATCCATTAGGTTTCATCTGTAAGCTGGGAGTAACGCCTATATTTAAAGATACTCTAATAACAATACACTTAAACCTGTAATTACTCCTTTTATCCCTCAATATATCAGATGGGTAGGACTATAAACAACCAGACAACTAAAGGACTAAGAACTGCAGAGTAATGTAAGTAATACACTAGTAATACTTTAGTGTATTAAGTATGTATTTCATGTGTCTGAAAAATAATAGAATTCTTTGTAATGAAAATACTATTAGCCCGGGTACATTCGTTCATCCTGGTACCCAGGCTGCCTCAGTACTACCACTCATCCACCACTATCAGACGAACACAGAACACAGTCAGGGGAGATAATGGCAATACAAATAAAGGGCTACTTAGACTACCACTAAAAGACCTGAAGGGAAAGGAATCATTCTGTATTCTTTGATCTTTTTAAAAGAAACATTTTTCTCAGCTAGTGTTTAATCCATGCATAAACTTAGCAAACTGTTTCTACCACTGTCCATACATGTAAGCAATGCCTCCCACCGTTACTTTTCCAAATCAAATACAGAAGAGCAGAACCCATCTGCTCTGGTGACTGCCAGAGGCTTTCCTCCCAAAGAAAAATTCTAATATAACATTAAGCTATTGTACAAAATGGCATATATTTGTAACATGTAATTTCATATTTAAAGTCATCTATATTAGCAATATGAGGTAGAACTTAAATATTGCTTTTTTGCCCTTGCCTGTTTATTAGCTAAAGAAACATAAGTGACTTATAGACAGACAAGAGTAGAAAAATAAGCTGAAAATGCAGTAACAGTCACATACATTGTTCCTGGTAAAAATATGTGACTAAACACTTATAAATCTAATAAGCTATACAACAGTGTCAGATTTTGACTGCAATGCACTTTGAAGAACTAGAAGTAGAGCCCTGGCAGGCAAGCAGAAGGCAGGCAGGCAGGCGGCAGGCAGGCAGCAGGCAGGCAAACAGGCAGGCGGCAGGCAGGCAGGCAGGCAGGCAAGGCAGCAGGCAGGCAGGCAAGGCAGCAGGCAGGCAAACAGGCAGGCAGACAGGCAGACAGGCAGGTAGGCAGCAGGCAGCAGGTAGGCAGGCAAGCAGGCAGGCAGCAGGCAGGCAGAGGACAAGAGCTCCAGAGAGCTCAATGTGCTTCTCATCTAAGCCCTTTACTTCCTGCTGCTTCTCCTCTCCAAGGCAAAGAATGGGATTTTTCCTGCCAGAGGACTCAAACCTGCCACGAAAGCTTCTGGGGTGAGAACAAATCAGTTTCCTCTCTTTGTATAGCCTAAACTAGCCAATTCTGGGGCAGAAAGAGAATTCATCTTGCTCTGCCAGAAAAACTTGGATTCCATCTTTGGAACCCTTTCTACATAGGGAGTCTGTCTCTTTGTGCACTTCTGCTTTTAATAAAACTTGGCGGAGTACTGGGACCTTGCTTTTTCTGATTTTTTATTCTTTAAATTGGCAGAGAAAAAGAATTTGTTCCTATATCCCTAGATGATCTCAGCATGCTGGTCTCACAAGTATAACTTTTAATCTCATTCACAAGTTTAAACAAAAATAATTATAATTGTATGATTAACTGAAACTGGACCAGGGGTGATCAGTTTATACTGATATGAAAAAACAATCAAGTTCTTTTCTTTTCCTTTCTTTCTCTCATTTTTCTTCAATTGGGCATGGCCAAAAGTTTTGGGCAGCAGAAGTTGAAGTTGAACTGAAGCAAAGTCAGCAAAGAATGTAACAAAGCAAGGGAAAGAGATGGAGAGCAGACAGAAGTCACAAGCAAGTAAGAACTATGACAGAAAGAGAGGAGGATAACATTACTCTGCATAAACTGTACCTAAAGGCAAAGCCTGGACAAGAATCAAATTTGTTACCAATCAGAGCACTCAAAAGTTAAGTGCAAACTGAAACTTTCTTTGATCAAGTATGGTACCCTCTACTCTTTGGGGCCTATGACAATTTTATCGCTTATTATAGAACTTAGATTGGCTTCTATTCTCATACGCTAAAGAACATAATTAAAATGAATATATCTTTCACATCAATGTTTGTATTTTTTCAAATTTTTAATATTCATTTGACCTAGGTAGACATCCATGTTCAAGTTGTCAAAGTTTCTTCCTGCTCGATCAGGCCTGAGTGGCTTTCTGCAGCTTCCACAGCCTCACTGACCGACTGTTAACTTTTGTTCTCATCCTCTGCTTTGTGGTACTGAAGGCTATACTCAAGGCTACACATACACCTGACATACTTTCTGGACTTCTCAAACTGATTTATAAGAGTTTCTATGATTAGAAAAAAAAATCTTGCCAAGTTAATGTCTTCAGCTGCATGTATGATAAATATGTAAGACTGCCAAATATAACCAAGCTGGACAATGTGAAAAGCTTGGCAGAAATAGCTTCATTATTGTAAATAGCTTTACTCTGTTAGAGTTAAACCTTTCCTTTTCATTTAGACAAAGGGGAAATGTTACAGGATATCTGATCACACTGAACCCCCGAGATTGTGCTATTTACTGGAAAAGCCTGTTTTTCGTTGTGGTGTGGCTCAGCTCTAACACACACTTGTCACCTCAGAGCTTTCTGCTTGAATACTGTCACAGGATTAAATGAAGTCAACCATATGTCAAGAGGCAAGAAAAGCAACCAGTAAACAGGAAGTGAACCCAGGGAGCAAGTGAAAGTCAGGAGAGCAGGTAGAGAGGAACACAGGAAGTAGAAGGGAGGGCAATGGGTTCAAGAGGTTTTTGAGATGGCATGGGAGGAGAGACTGTGGGACATCAGATGAGGAGGAAGGGCAGCTGGGTGCTTTCTCTGCCTCCTTGAGCTGGCAGGCTTTCACCCCAGGATCTGGCTCCCGAGTCTTCATTGATAAAATCGAATGATTGAGATTTATTTTTCACTTGGTCTTAGCTAAAGGGCCAAGAAGTGATGAGATTTTTTTAAAGAAATCATTTCTTCTTTTTTACTGCTCATATAAAATGTTTCCAATTTGCTTTTTTGATATTTTTTATTTGTTGAAATTTAAAATTTGCAATTGTGTTTAGTCATCACAAGAATTTTAATTGTAGAAGACACCAAGAATGGTAGGTATCACTATTTTTAAAAATAACACTAATAAATCGTTTATAAATTTCCTTCATAAATTGGTTACACAAAAAATGCACACAGAGGTCCTTAAATATATAGACATATCCATACCAGAAAAATGTTCTTTTAATCTAAATATAAACCAATCACCTAAACTTGATATAGTTTTTAGTTTAGAAAGACTAAATATCATTCTCATTTGAAAGGCAAAATGCCAAGAGATTTAAGTATAAAACTTTTATCTTAGCAACTAATCTATTCATTGTTGTCTTAAATCATAAACAGAAGTACAAAATATAAATTGACTCAAAAGAAGCAAAGCCAAAAAAAATTTTCTAAATAAAATTATTCGGGCTGGAGAGATGGCTCAGCTGGTAAGAGCACCGACTGCCCTTCCAAAGGTCATGAGTTCAAATCCCAGCATCCACATGGTGGCTCACAACCATCCGTAAAGAGATCTGACACCTTCTAATGGCGGCTGAAGACAGCTACAGTGTACTTACATATAATAAATAAATAAATATTTAAAAAAAAATAAAATTATTCGTTTCATATATACTTGGCCTTCCTTTTCTATATATTTTGAAGACAAATCTGATTTAAAAAATGACTTTCAAACTGAGAACTTTCTTTTAATAGCAGTTATTATTTAACATCATACTTAAATATGCAATATCTAATATAACAAGAAATAAATAAAGGTCATATCTTTAAGACTTTGCTCAGTGAACAAGTTATTCTGAATAAATATACTAAAGAAGGAAAACATAAGTAGACACTGAATACAGGATTAGCAATCATTTTAACACTGGGCATTAAAGGTTAAAGGGAGAGTTAGGGAGATTTCAAAAAATTGTAAATTTTATGTGCCCAATTTGATAATTTTTACAATATATCTGAACACTTAATGACCTTTTAGTCTAAAAAAACACCATAAACATGAAGAATTATTACAATATGAGAATAGCCTAATTCAAGAAGTCCATGATTTAAGTCAATAAATTATTTCATGTAAATAGATACTTGTAGGATGGCAGAAGAACTTTTTGGCTAAAAGCCCACCTCTTGGGTTGGAAAGACTGGCTCCTTTACTAACTAGTGTCTTACCTTGGACAGACTACTTAATCTTTTTGTGTTTTAATTACCTAGGGTAACAATCCTATACTCATATAAATATATAAGTAAAACGAGGTAAGTCTATTATGTAGTTATCATATCTGACACACATTCATCGTCAAAATGATCAGCTATCATTACCTCTCTTACTCAAGAACTATTTTAATGCAGAACACTTGTTTCTCATACATGTACCTATGAGAGTCAGAGATAGAGAGTAAGGAATATGCTGTATATATACATGAAATATATTAATATAAACCTTATTGTTCCTGAAAAGGAACAGAAACTTCCAGCCCTTTCAGATGTCAAATAGTAACAAAACCAGTCTGGAAATTCTAATAAAATCCATCCACCACAAGAGCCACCCCACCCCAACCCAACCCAACCCAGAGAAATAAACAAACAAAGAATAACCTGCCAGTGACATCAGAAGAGAAAGTGTTTACTCTTCCCAGTGGCCTGTCCAGCTGTCCACAGGGCAGGCAGCAGCCAGGGCAAGCAACTGAGAGGTGAGCGAGCTGACCTGAGCGGAGCCCACGTAATGCATGCTCGGCAAGTTTTTATTTCCTGAGTAGGTTACACCTGTTTGTTTTTATTTGGAGGTGGAGAAAGAGGTAACACTAGTCTATACAACATACTGCCTTTTATGGCAATCCAAGAGAAAAAAGAGGAATTCAGTTAACTTATATGCATAGGCTAGGAGAATTCAGATGATTCCCTAATTTTTAAGAATTGGTCTCAAGTGAACTGAGTTCCAGCAATCAGTGTACCAGTGGTAACTGATACAAAAGAAAATTAATATAAAATCAAATGCTAAAATAGAATGAACTAGTAGGGCAGTGGTGGCGCCAAGCTTTAATCCCAGCACTTGGGAGGTAAGGGCAGGCAGATCTGGGCCAGCCTGTTCTACAGAGTGAGTTAGTAGACTCAGACAGCTAGAGAGAGAGGCACAATAAATAAAACCAACCCCACCCCCAAAATCAAAATAAGAATGACCTAGAAGATATAGACAAAGTATTTAATTTTACTACAAATATATCAGCTCCTTGTAAAATGATAGTTTCTTTACTTTTAAGGGTGGCAGGAAGAAAATGAACCACATAAAGCTCTTAATATACTGGTACTTAATGACATCTAGAAATTGGCAGGTCTTATTGTAATCATTGTCTTGATAATTTGGTATTAATTCTAAAGATATAGTTAACCTCATGTTTACTTTCATAAAATTTCCAAGTTAAATAGTCACCAGTCCTTAATGATATTGACCCAGGAAATACATTATTCTATCTTGTTTTATTAGGGAATGAAAGAAGATAATTTGTAGATTACAAATAGTAACATTTGAAATTTCTCCTTCAATGAGTTAAAGAAATCAAAGTAACTTAGCTTTAGAATTCACAGTTAATTCACATCAATGAATATGCGGCTTAGCTCTCACACATCCGTATTTTGTTTCTGTACATTAAGCATTAACAACAAAAGTGATTTGCTTTTGAAACAGCTATATCTTTTACTTTTTCCAAAGAACTTGAGATCAGCTTAAGTCTCACCTCTGAGAGCCAAAAAAAACAAACAAACAAAAAAAAAAAACAAAAAAAAAAAATCAGTAACATGAAATATATGCTTTATGTACTTATCTTCACTCAAAAGAGAAAATAAAAATGGAAATTTGCATAGAATCTGGGTTGGACTATACTGAGGAGAGAGAACAAAATAAAACTTCTCTCAGAAAACAAGAATAGGTGACAAATATGGGTCTATTTTCATCTTTCTACATATCAACAGTCAGTCAGACCAGCACCATTCTTCCAAAGACAATATGCTATAATTTACTGAATATAGTGATGTCAAAGCCCTTACTTTTTCAACTATACTATAAACGGACATTTGTCACTTTGGGGATGGATATATGTATATGTATATGTATATGTATATGTATATGTATATGTATATGTATATGTATACACACATGTATGATACATAATTTATAATGGTGTCTATTTTATGTAAAGATAAATGAGATTCTATCTATTCCTTATTACTGCTTTAATCAGAAGCACAACCAACCGACAGTGAGAGCAGTCTGGAAGGTTAGTCACAAATGCCCAAAGTCACATGTAGCTGAGGTTGCTATGAGTCTAAGTCAGTTTGGCTTCAAAGGAATGAGATTCTAAAATATTGGCTCATCTTGTTTTTAAATAATAAAAATGACCCTAAGTTTTCATGTATATACTCTCTTATGAAGTTATAGCCAAAATAACTAAGACTTAGAAAACATTTTAAACTAACATAATGCTAAGAAGATATTTATTTTCTAAACTGAAAATAAACCAAGAAAGGAAAAGGAGAGCTAACAAATCTCTGGCATCAAGAAGATTGTTCTCATGGCATAGCAGATGAAACTGGTTTTTCTTGTTTTATGCTGCCTATGTGTAGTGTGGCTGCTAAAAATAAAAACAGGTATTTCAACTCTAAATGTGTTGATATTCATGGGAACAAGTGCAGACAAGTGTGCTGACCGGCACAAATTCTCTTAGATCACTTAAGGATGGCAAACTGACTATAGAACTGTACCTAGGCTGTGCCACACCACTGAAATAGGAATAAGGAAGACGGCTGCTATGTTTCTTTAGACTACTTACCAGTGAAAACAGAAGACAAAGTTTAGCTTTAAGTCATAAGAACATGGTCTAAAGATTAATATCAGTTTCTAGATGCTTTCTATGATTCATAGTTATAAAAAAATCAAATGAGTTCAAATGGCTATACTATGAATCTGCTCAAATGATTATAATGACTATAAAAATGAACAATGACATTTTTAAGCTTTAAGTTCTTACAATTGAATGTTATTCTTAAATTCATTTTAACAAAATAATATTAAAAATATTATTGATAAAGCAGATCCTCCACAACAACAAAAAAATCAGTGGGCAAGATGATGCACACCTTTAATCACACCACCTGGGAGTAAGAGGGAGGCAGGTCTGTGAGTTCAAGGCCAGCATGGTCTACACAGAGAGACTCTCAAAAAACAAACAAATGAACCAACAAAATCAAATCAAGGTTTATTGTATGGAACAAGTTATATTTTTATTTCAATTAAAAACAAAAATTTATTTTAATAAATACCTTTGTGCAATTGTGGTGTTACATAAAACAAAAAACAAACAAAAAACTGTTCTAAAATGTCTATTTGACTGCTTTAATCATTACCACTCCACCAAACAAAGTTCCATTTTCAGTAACATACTTCAAAATTCCTGCCTCCACCTTAGGCTCAAAGCCACCTTAGAGTAAAGGCAACTAGGTTCCTCTCTGCTTAGGATTAGGCCTGTATCTGCCAGGCTTAACTTGTAACTTTGCTCCACTTGTAGCACTAGCTACAAATGCTTCTATACTGCCTGTTCTGCTCCAAGAATGGCAATCTAACCATGTTTTTGTTTCAAAACGTTGTTTATAACAATCTTGCAATCCTTCCTTTGTTTCCAAAGTTTCTATGACTGACTATCTTGTTATAATTCCCTTGTTATGCCCACCTTGCAACTATGTCTCTGTTTCAGGTGATTATGACTAACACTCAGCTCCTGAACTCTGCCTTTTTGCCTGCCAAGCCCTCCTCTATTTAGGAACACCCTACCAGAGCTATCAAAGCATTATCTTCCTCACATCCAATGTTGACCTCTTGAACCCCACCTTAGGTAGAGGCAGCCCGGGTACATGAATAAAAAGGCTTGCTTTAAGTATGCCGTGATGATTTAGGTCAGCGGTCTTTCTCCTTCCATTGTTGGGATCAACAAATCAAGATTCCTGTGAAGGAGTTAACACCTAGAATACGACAGACTTCAGGAGCAGGGGAACAGCAGTGATCTTACCTTGTGCTGTTCGATGGCATCTACCCACTGTTGTCTGTGATCTGGATCCTGAGCACGAAGATACCAAACACTATCATTTACACTAATATCAAACCGACATTCATCAAAATCATGAGGCTGTGGAAAAAAAAGTAGAAAGTGAAAAAAACCAAGTTAGTTATATTTTTAGAAGTGTTGTTCCCTTCACCAAAAAAAATGTGAGCATAGTTCATGCTGAAAGAGTCCTCTTACCTTTTAATCTTTCTACTGAAATAATCTATTTCAAGATGTCTCTGACACTTGTCAGTTATATACAAAATCTGAGTTTCATTCACTACTCACACAAATGGTTTGACACATAATCTATAAACATCTATTTAAAAACACAGAATACTGTTCATCAAATTATTTGAATTAGCTTATGTAGTGGGGATGTCACCCAAACCATAATTTTAAAAAGGTTAAAAAAAGTTTTAGTGAAAACATTTGTTATCTTTTCCCCTTACTTTATTGCTCAAAAGTTAATTCCAGGGGCTCGGGAAACAGTATCCCCAGAGGAGGAGCTACAGGGAGTTAACAGTTGCTGGGGTGGGGGGAGACCACAGACACTTAGTGTTGCTTATGCCCCTCACCCACACTCAGGCAAGTAACCCTAATAAACTCTCTCTCTCTCTCTCTCTCTCTCTCTCTCTCTCACACACACACACACACACACACACACACACACACACACGTGCATACACATAAACGAAAGTCAGGGAAGTCGAAGTAGTTTAGTAGTTGAGGGGGAAAAGGATCATGGTGTGGAACAGGGATGAGAGAGGTAATGGAAGGCACTAGGATAAAATATATACATAAATGAGGACATGGCATAACTGTCCTCAGAGGTGTAACTTAGCAACTGTGGAAGCAGATGCAGAAACCCACAGCCAAACATTAGGCAGAGTCTGAGGAATCCTGCACACGATGGGGAGGACTGATTGTAGGAGCCAGAGGGGTCAAGGACACCACAAGAAAATTGAAGACCCAGAAATGAACCCACAACCTACAGTCACTTGATCTTTGACAAAGGAGCTAAAACCATCCAGTGGGGAAAAGATAGCCTTTTCAGCAAATAGTGCTGGTTCAACTGGAGGTCAGCATGCAAAAGAAAACAAATCGATCTATTCTTATGTCCTTTTATAAAGCCCAAGTCCAAGTGGATCAAGGACCTCCACATAAAACCAGACACACTGAAACTAATAGAAAAGAAAGTGGGGAAGAGCATTGAGCACATGGGCACTGGGAAAATTTTCCTGAATAGAATACCAATAGCTTATGCTCTAAGATCAAGAACTGACAAATGGGCGGGACAATGGTGGCGCACGCCTGTAATCCTGGCACTCTGGGAGGCAGAGGCGGGCGGATTTCTTAGTCTGGGGCCAGCCTGGTCTACAGCCAGGGCTATACAGAGAAACCCTATCTCAAAAAAAAAAAAAAAAAAAAAAAGATTTGACAAATGGGACATCATAAAATTACAAAGTTTCTCTAAGGCAAAAGACACTGTCAATAGGACAAAACGGCAACCAACAAATTGGGAAAAGATCTTTACCAATCCTACATCTGACAGAGGGCTAATATCCAATATATACAAAGAACTCAAGAAATTAGACTCCAGAGAACCAAATAACCCTATTAAAAAATGGGGTACAGAGTTAAAGAATTTTCACCTGAGGAATATCGAATGGCGGAGAAGCACCTCAAGAAATGTTTAACAGTTGTGTAGCAAGATCTTCATGTGGGACTCCTAACAGTAGGAGCAGGAGCTATCTCTGCTCTGTTGCTTTTGGGACCTTTTACCCCTACTAGGCTGCTTTGTCTAGCCTCAATAGGAGAAAAAGATGCAACTAGTCTAACTCTAACCTGATAGACCAAGGCTGGTTGATATCTGTGGGAGGCCTTCCTGAGCTTTTTGGACAAGAAAGGGAGGAGGGGTGGATTAGAGGGTGAGAAAGAAGAAACTGTGATCAGGATGTAAAGTAAATAAATGAAGTAATTTTACAAATAAAACCAACCATACAAAACTAGAACACATAAAATGAGAGGTAGTGAGATGGCTCAATGGGTAGAGCTGCTTGCACAAGACTGGCTCCCTGAGTTTGGAATCCATGTGAAGAGACTCCGATACAGATATTCCCTGATCTTCATGTGAATGCATGGCATACCATACATATCCAAAATGCATAAAGCTTTCATGTGCTGTTCCCTGCCCACTAAGTGAATTCAGACATGACAAGATTACACCAGATTTACTACTTTTTCTAGCAGATGGCAGGGGAGTCAGTTTCTCCTCTGATAATCTTCCCTTACAGGGACTTCTCTCAAAACTTCACATATTGTACTTCCAGGGTTTATTGCTTATTTTTCCCCTTTATTGATTTATGTAGTAAAACAATATAATTCCACAATATTCTTTAATCTATGAAACAATTTTTCTTTAAAATAGTACACCATGGTTGGGAGTGGCAAAAAGACAAACAAGTTAACTATCTCCTGGATCACTGTGCCTTGGACACTACAGGAATATGACACAAAGCAAAGAGCAATTGAAAAAAACAAAAGGGGAAAGGGATAGCAACACGAACCTGTCCTAGTAAATATGCATTCAGAAAGAGTAAGAGATGCTAACCTAAGGAGGAAGGAGCAAACAGTGTTACAATGAAGAACCAAGAGAGGAAGTGAGTGGTCTGACCACTCCACCACTGGAACTGGACCACATTTCTCAACTTGGATTCCACCGTCACTTACATTTATTTGTACCACCTTTCCTGAAAATGTTTTACAATTTGTATTGGATTTAACATCCTCAATAAGTTTAAGAAAAATAAAATAACCACACACAGTTCAGAAGTCACTACCTTCTCTAGCACAATTCCCCATGAACAAAGGGAGCCTAAGGCATGGGGAGCACATATGAGACACCAATTTTTGACACATATATGCTTGCAAACACAGGGTCTTTAAATCCCAACAAAATTTACAAAGTGAGAGAAACTGGGTCCATGGAATAAAAGAAGAGATAGGTTTCAGAAGAGATGATGCTTAAAATGCTGATAAAGCTTCAATCAAGCTTCACAGTATACACGTCCCTCCCTGTTCACATCACAAAAAACAGACTGCTTTCATTTAAACTTTTTTTGAGGCTGGGTCTCAAACATGCTGTTTGCCTCAGCCTCTTGAGTGCTGGGATTAAGGGATGTTCCTCAGGCCCAGACCTCTACTGAGAATACTGAGAATATTGTGTCTTTGTTCAGTATGTGTTAATTTTATTTTACGGTATCAAAACTGTATCAAAATATCTATCTTGATTATTAATTGTTCTGATGCTCCCTTAAAGGTCTCTAAGTCTGAATTCAGGTGGTCCCTCTCAGGTCCTATCCTAGTCTTGGCACTAACAAGTATTACTAGAAAAGGCGTGAAGGATAACAGCCAGAAGGAGGGAAAAGAAGATTAATTTTTAATTTTTTTTCAAATTTCTTTCTTCTGAGTGTATGTTGGTATATATGTACCATGAAGCATGTGGTCAGGGAGCAATTTGCAGAAATCACTTCTCTGCTCTACCATGTACGTCCTAGGAATCAAATTCAGGTGATCAGGTTTGATGGCAAACATCTTTATATACTGAGCCAAGAGAAAAGATTTTTAAAGATAAGGCAACTTGTACTAAGAAGTTAAGCTGATATAGTACAAGAAAAACATAGTTGTAGTAGCAGTAAGTAAAACAGGCTAAAACTCAAGGGCACAGTAAACAGATTTGAAAAAAAATTTATGAATAATCTATTTATATGTTAATATCTTCATCAGTATTCTATTGCTGTGTAGAGACACTAAGACCACAGCATCTCTTTCTTTGTTTGTCTTTTGAGAGTTGAGGGTTTCTCTGTGTAGCCTTGGCTGTCCTGAAACTCACTCTGTAGACAGGCTGGTCTTGAACTCACAGAGATCTGCATGCCTCTACCTGTGTTTACTTAAGTAATGCATGACATTACTTAGGAGTAGAAAAAGGAGGTAAAACTAAACACTTCAATGGCACTTCTAAAGATAAGAAATTTCCAAAAGGGAAAATATAAGACTTACAAATTATCAAGAATAAGATGCATAAACATGAAATATTACAGAAAAAATCATGGAATGCAGTAACTTTAAGCTCTCAAAGCTGAAAATTAAAAATCAAGGAAAAGACAAAATGACCAAGGTGACTGATACAAAATGTGGGAAAAAAAAGATATTAAGGCTATCAGAAATCCCTGAGAGGAAAACTTGAATGGAGCTGAGCATGGGCAGCTGACACAGCCATTAAAGTTGCTCCTAGCAGTCTGCAACCCTATGCCCATTCCAAGCATGGCAACAAACTACCTTCTGCTCCTACACAGGTGCACCTGCACAGGCATGCGCACACATTATGTAAATATACAAAAAATACATTAACTTATCTACAAGGGAACTAAGGAAGGAGCATGGCCTTTAATGTTATAACACAGCAGAGGTATCTTGCTAAACCCAGAGCTCAATCCAGACATCTCCTCTCTCTGCCTTTGGAGTGCTGGGATTGCAGGTAGCCAACAAGCTCGCTTGACTTTTATGTGGATTCTGCAGATCCAAATGCCAGTTCCATACTTGGTGGAACTTTATCCTCTAAGATATTATACCAGTCCTTAAATCAGATATTTTTAAACAGCACAGTGCAACACTGTTTTGAAGGCAGCAGAAAGGTAAAGATAGAAAAGGTTTGCCAGGATCAGTGCTAAGTAATCCCAGCCACTCGGGAGGTACAGGCAGAAGCATCAGAAGTTCAGGCCTTCCTGTGATACAGGATACACAGTGAGTTCAAAACCAGCATGGTACTTTATTAAGATCCTTTCACAAAATAAATAGAGCTGGACTCTAGCTCAGTGGTAGAACACTTGTCTAGAGTAGGTAAAGCCCTAGTACTCAAAAGAAAAATAGGATGAGGAGGAAGTCTGGAAGGAAGGGGAGGGGTGAGAAGATGATAGAAGGATCCCTTTCTTGCCTCTCAGAAGGTCTACTAGACGCATGCTCAAGAAATGTTTCCCCAACTAATTAAGTAAAGTAAGAGAGATAAAGGGTGTTTAGGATCATACGTGCAATGAAATTCCATAGGAGGGTGCTGCCAGGCACCCATCCAGGAGAAGCAGGGCTCTATCTGCAGTTCTGTGCTCCTGCGGTTACGTTCATATACATGTAGCACTCATCCCTGTTAGCTCAAGTATTGAGGAGCACCACCTCCTTGCATTCAGATACTAGACTTTTACAACTGCAAGTATCAGGGCGCTCTCTTGTCTGAGCTGAAGAGAGTGCAACAAAGGAAAGAAGCTACGGGACTTCGTACAGACATCAACAGACAGACAGCAGCAGCAGAAGTCATGCAGAAAGCCTGACAGTATAGACTAGAACATACGACAAGTGGCTTGCAAGGGATTTTTCTAGTGAGGAAAAAGTCACATGGAAATATTAACCACTGAATTATCTGATGAAATTGTTTAGTCTTTCATTTATTATGAGCATTTTTTAAAGTCTTATTTCTGTCTTATTACTCTCAAAAAGACTGCTTTTGCTCTAGCTGGCAATGCCAACTGATCCCAGTTGGTACCTATGCTGCTTGTTTAACAGACCACTTGGACCTCAGTTTGACTTCCTTGTATCTGGCCTGCACAGATACTTGCCCTGAAACCAAGTGAGGAATAGAAGGTTTAGACTCAACATTTGAGATTCCCCTTCTCTGGCTTATTTTTGGGGTTCCCATCTCATCTGTCAGCAGCCTCTGTTGTATAAGGTAAGTCACACGTCCAGTTGATCAGGAAGATTGACAGCTGGTTTTTGTTTTGTTTTTGCCAGAGATCTGACTTAAGTTCTGCTTAAGAACTTTCAAATACTTGGCAAATACTCACGAAAGACTTGTAATTATCTAAGTCTAGCATCTTCCTCTTTTCCACAAACACCAAGAATTAAATTGTTATGCCCAACACAAAGGCAATTACAGAAATCCAATTAGATTCAAATAACATGAATCAATCAGCGCCCTAAATTACAGACAACAGAAACTGACCTTCTTGTTCACGTGAGGAATTTATGGAGAACCTATCTGGCAGCTTGCATTGCATAAACACAGAAAAGAATTAGAACAAACTAGGTAAAATGAAAAAAGTCCTTGTTAAGACTGCACTACCTATGGCCTATGTATGGAAGGGCTGCTTTATGGCTGGGCTTTGCAAACCAGCCATAGCTGGCACTGCTGACACTAAAAACGAGAGGCTGGCATGCTAGCACAATCTGAAGAAGTCCTGTGTCTGCTGCTTCTGTGTGTGGTCTTGCACCTCTGTGTGGGAACAGAGGTGGATGTCAGGATCTTTTTTTTAAAGGCAGAGTTCCTAACTGAACCTGGAATTTATCAGTTTGGTTAGGTTAGCTGGCCAATGAGCTCCAAGGAATTTTCCTGCCACCACGCCATACTCACTCAAGACCGGGGTGAATACTCAACATGGTTTTTATACTAGGATCCAAACTCAGGTCTTGACACATGTATAGCAGACATTTTACTGACAGCTT
The DNA here is from genome assembly GCF_947179515.1 of Apodemus sylvaticus. NCBI lineage: Eukaryota > Metazoa > Chordata > Mammalia > Rodentia > Muridae > Apodemus > Apodemus sylvaticus. Next base: position 64,587,443 of record NC_067487.1, read on the forward strand.
TATCTCCCAGCCTTCCTTCTCTACTTCTATTTATAGTAATGTTCCAGAATCAAAAGTCTAAAGAAGAGACAAGGAGGAATCAAAGTGTGTGTGGGACACACACAACATAATAAGCAGTCTAAATGGCTAATTCTTATGCCTATATGCTACTTGGGGAGGTAACCATAGAGAGATGGTGGGTAGAAAGAGAAAATTAAGTATCTGGCCTTTATAGATTATATGTGGGAGCTATTCTACTCATGCAGAATGTCTTAAGGACAGCTTATTCTTGCAGCAAAAAAAAAAAAAAAGGTGCTAGCTTTTAATACTATTTACCTTACACACTGATCAAGTATAACAGAAATGAAAATACACTTGATAAAAGAAAATATACTTGAGAGTAGAGTAGAATCTATAGTTTAAGCAGGTAGGAGACAATAAAGCAACATGAAGCTTTTAAAAATAAATGATTCCAAGTACTTATCTTATCCATTATGAAGATGCCTAAGTTTAGCTGGATTGTGGCTAAGCCATGCCCTCTCACAGACTATATGAATTATTGTCACTGTGCAGGGTAACACCAATGAAGGCAGAGGTGGTAAGAAGGTCAATGGGCTATGCTCAGGCCTAGTGCAGGTATCATCATCTTGGGAAAGTCCCCACAGTCCAGGGAATAAAAGCAATGTTCTTCAATTTCAGAAACTAGTTGGTATCAGTGACCCATATACAGAGAGATTAAGTCTAACCAACCATGCATCTAAGGAATTTTAGCATGTATCAATGAACATACCCTATTGCTAATTAAAAGATTTATAGTGAGAAACATATTTCAATCCTATGGTAAATATGTCCCTTGTAATAATTCTATATAGAAAAAATGATCTTATGAATTAAAATAAGGAGTTAGATTAAAATTAGGTAGTTTTAATGTCTAGTAGCACCAAACAGAATGCAATCGTTTTTCTAACTTTCCTTTTACACGCTTGAATCTTGTTTGGCCTTCCAACTTTGGCTTTCCAATGTATTAAAACCCCCTATGTATACGGAAAAGACCAGCTTTACCAGTTCTCCCCAACTGGCTCCAAAGGCACTTTCACAAACAGGGCGACTCAACCTGTGGTCATGAATGCAGCCTAACACAAAACTGTAAACTTGCTTAAAACACCAAGATTTTCAGTGTGTGATTGGGGGAAGGGGTGATACAATTTTATGGTTTTGATGATACACTCTGCAGACAGTAATGTATCACAGTTTCAAATGGTTGAGTATTACCTGAAAGGGTCACTTTTTCTTGAACTTGCCAAAGATCCGTTTTGTTTTGGTATATTTATGCTTCTCTTTGGAACTTACTGCCAGATGGGTTTCTTCTTGACTTTTTAGTTTTCCTTTTAAGGCATGGGCTCACACTTGAGCCCAGGATGGCCTTAAACTACTGGCAATCCTGCCTTAGCCTCCCAATTGTTGGAATTGTTAGCATTGAACTACACATGTGGCAAGCTAGTGTTCTTTTAACAATTATCAATCTTTACCTGAGGCTTTCTTCGAACAGATGATTAATATCCATGCACTGAACTTTACCCTTTCATGTTAAGTTCTAGCCTATTAAAACCCAGTATGATAATCTTAGATAATATAAATTTTAAATTCTTTTATTGAGGAGTATAATAATAATAATAATAATAATAATGATGATGATGATAATGCTCATTTTATTGAATTACTAAAATGATTAAATATGATAAAACATTTTGCATACAAATGGAGAGGCATTTAAAATGATGTATGGTACAGTAAAACATCCAATTGTTTATATATAAAATATAAAACATCTATATGTACACACTTATAACTAGTAATTTTTTCAAAGGCAAAGTTAAATGAGGATTAAAAAACAATGATTTAACCTTCAAACAGTAGTCTTATTACCTAAAATGTCTACTTAACTCCATATATGGAGATTAAGTATATATCTTAAAAACACCAATGTATATAAAAATATGAAATATATTTTAGATAATTTGGCATGAAACATTTTATAGTTATGTATTACAAAAATACAAAAATTGTGTTTTCCTTAATGATATAATTTTATCTTTTTTTAAAAAAGATTTTATTTATTATTATATGTAAGTACACTTGTAGCTCTCTTTAGCCACACCAGAAGAGGGTGTCAGATCTCATTACCAATGGTTGTGGAGCTACCATGTGGGTGCTGGGATTTGAACTCAGGACCTCTGGAAGAGCAGTCAGTGCTCTTAACCACTGAGCCATCTCTCCAGCCCAAGATAATTCTATTTTAACTCTACTCAAACTCAACAGAAACCTTGATTTTCTTTTCTTCATGGTATATTCACCACCTAAATTCACCCACATATTTAGTATACCTAGCAGAATGAGTGTTAAAAGGAAAATCATGTTGCTCTTTTGCTGAGCCGTATAGCTCTCTGACACAGTTCACAAGCCTTTTTATTTGTTCTTTCCTCTTTCTGCAACACTGCACTCCAAATATAGACACTTATCTACCTGTCATCTCCTAGAGGTCTCCACTCAAGTGAGCCCCTATGCCACAGACTATGTCATAACTACCTCTAACCACACCTCTTACAAGACACTCCACACATGAAAATAAGAATTTAGAGCCTAGGTCACCAAGTGATCAAGATGGCAGTCTTCTAATTACATTAACCCTATTTAAGGGCTGGAATACTAAAATTCATCTGCTGGTTAGACCATTGCCTCTCCTTAACACTGGGGGATAAGGAAAGTATTCTGATTTTCTGTTTTGTATGACAGATGCTTTGCCCAATGTCATTATGGAGATTATTACAACCAAAAGACAGCAGAGAAAAGTATTTTGTAAAAAAAAAAAAAAAAATCATCTTATTTTAGTTCTAAGTCTCCTAAATAACTCAAACTTTTCCTGCAACTACTGATTCATTCAAAAATATTTTATATGGGGCTAAAGAGATAGGTCAGTGGTGAAAAACACCAAGTATCTATATGGTGGGCACACAACTCTTTAGTAATTTTAGTCCTAGGGTACCTTCTGGTCTTTTGAGGACAGATAATCTTTTTTTTTTTTTTAATTTTAAAATAAACAGATAAACGTTCTTTTCCTACTATAAAGAGACTAGATATAAACTCTGGAATATTCATTTTTCTCTCTAATAATACTGAAGGGATATATTTATTTAGGTTTTTTGAAGTAGGATTTCTCTGTGTGGCTCTGGCTGTCCTAGAATTTCACTCTATAGACTAGACTGGCCTCAAACTCACAGAGATCCACCTGCTTTTGCCTCCCAAGTGCTGGGATTAAAAAGGTGTGCCATCACTACCTGGCTAATGGCAATATTTTTAGAGACAATTCTTCTAAAATTAATATTATTTGTTAACTATCTTTTTAAAAAAACTTCCAAATGCTTTGGTGTGTAACTCTTCTTTGGGTTCTGCTTATTGGTTCTTGTCATATTTAAGTTAATCTTTCTCTGGTAAATTAAGAGTATGGCTGGAGCTCAAAGCAGGGTATAACATAACAGTCTTTTAAAGACAAAATAAATACATTACTCCCACCCCCCAACAGAGCCTCGTTATATAGCTCTAGCTGGCCTGAAATCCAGAGATCAGCCTGCCTCTGACTTACCAGTAATGGAATTAAAAGTGCCTGCTATCATGGCTGGTTGTTTTGTACTTTCTAAGTGATATTTCCTAAAACTATACCTATACAACCCGATGCTATCAAAACTTTCCCCTATAATGCTATTCAAAATCGCTTCAGTTACTGAACCTCCCTCTCTCTCTCTCTCCCTCCCTCCCTCTTTCTCTCTCTCTCTCTCTCTCTCTCTGAGAGAGAGAAAGAAGGAGAAAGAGAGAGAAAGAGGGAGGGAGGGAGGGACGGAGGGAGGGAAGGAGAGGGAGAGAGGGAGGGAGGGAGGAAGGAAGAGAGGGGGGAGAGAGAGATGCTTACACCAGGTCCTGATCATAATCATGTATACCACAATTAAGTTTACAGACACTGGCTTAAGAAGAGTATGCTGAGTTCTTTGTCCTACCCACCCCAAGTACAATATATTTCCTTCATGGGGTATAATGAAGGAATGTTAATAAACAAGTTTATATACAGGAAAATTACATAAAAAGTCAAATAGTGCTTTATTAGAAGAAAAAATGGTTCTTTTACAATCCTATAGGGTTGAGGCTGGAAAGGTGGCTCAGCAGTTAAGAGCACTGGCTGTTCTTAACAATTTTAATAATATTTTTAAAAAGAGCCTGATTTATATTTTTCCAAAGAGAGGGGGGGGAGGGAGGGAGGGAGGGAGGGAGGGAGGGAGATGCTTACTCCAGGTCCAAAACTGTACTGTGCTGGACAATAGAAGTTAGTCATTTTAGGGCAAAGAAAAATAAGACAGAACAACTAACTGCAATATCCATTCTAGACTAGATTTTTACACTGAAGGGGAAATGTCCCTTATAGAACATCACTGAAGCTATAAATAAAATCAGATTTTTTTGTATGTGTTGTGCCAGGCAGGCCTCAAATTCTCTGCAACTTATATGTGCTAGGCAAGTATTCTATCATTAAGCTACATTTTCAGTCCTATTGAATTAGAACTGGAATATAATGAATTAGAAAAAAAATTATACATTTTCACTGCAATAGTTATAATACAAATAAAATAATCTAAGAGATTATTTCAATCTTAGAAACTATATACTGCACTAAAGGAGGTAGGAAACAGGCAGCAAATTCCCAAATGAGTCAGAAAAATATGGTATGAATAGTGTTTGTGTGTGCAGGAGAGAATGACAGGTAACACTTGCTGTGATGCTAACCTAGTGGTTAACTAAGGCTATCCTTACACAATTATTTCTCTATGTGAAATAATTTCACACTAGAAAACTAGCAAACAAAAAAGATGTACGGTGGTATAGTCACAGTAGCTGCTTCTCATTCCAGAACCTAGAAGGCGAAGGCAGGAGGAATCAGAGCTGGGCTACACTCACTGAGAGTCAGCTGGGTACACTCACTGAGAGTCAGCTGGGCTATACTCACTGAGAGTCAGCTCCTTGCTTTCTTCCTTTACAAAAGATTTCCTGAAAATCAGATGCTTAATCTTGCCTCACATTACACTGATAAAGAGACAAAGCTCATCAAGTATTTAATACCAAACTATAATTAAAATCAAAGCCCAACAATTAAAAATAAAGAGGGCTGAAGCAGCAGTCAAGACTGCGCAGCTTACAAGATACATCTACACATCCCAACACAGGACACATGCACATTTAAATGCACATACAACTCAAGCTACCCTTCTACCTCTGAATTTGATTTCCCTGATGTCACTATTATCTTCTCCTGATTATTTAAGACAAACTATAACACAACTGAAATTTATTATTTTATTAACCTTTCCAAACTCTGCAGGTTTTCATAGTTCTCTAAGTTGCTTAGTAGATTTGAATTACTTCATTCATACCTCTCACAGCCCATAAGAGTTCAACAACCAACTTTAGTCCTTGTGAGTTCTACCTTAATAGCTTTCTCAGGTTATGTGGTTTCAAAGTTATCCAGTTACAAGAATCTAACTGAGCCTCCTCTTAAGTCTTCAATAACTCATGTCGCTGAGCACAGAAGTCAGAGTCCATACAATGACTTCCAAGGTTCTACAGATTCTGGTTCCACCAGTCTCTTCTCTTTCTAATAACCTGCCCTGGTCGACTCCATGCCAGCTATATTGTCTTCTTCAACAGGCCAAATTCTTAAATGTTCTGAGCTTGTATTAATCAAATAAACACAAAATAAACACAAGATGTCAAGTATAAAAAAACCATGGATAAGGAAAATAAACAATGTTGAGAAGTCTATAATAAAAGAAGGTAATTATATTCTCTCATGTAAAAAGGGTGATTTAGAAGGGAGATGGAAGTAGTCATTAGAGATGAGAAATGGGAAAGGAATGCTGGAAAGGTTATGGCACCAAAACACAGAGAGGGAATGAAGGGCACACAATGTACTTTTCCATCAAAAAAAAAAAACAAAACAAAACAAAACAAAAACAAAAACAAAAAAACAAAAACCCAGCAATCTATTATCAAAGTATATTTCCTATTATGAAAAGAATTATAGCAAGAAAATTAATATTAATCCACATCTTTGATATGCTTTACTCTGCCTAATTCTGGCCTATTTTGACCAAAAATAACTATTTAGCATCTACCACCTTCCTAAATCATATTTAATAAGACCTGTTACTTCTGAAAATCAAATTGATAGGGTTTGTTATTATTATTCAACTTGAAGCAGACTAGTAGGCATTGTGGTTGTTAAGGTCAGATATGATACCTTTCATATTATAAGCCTTAAAGATTACATTAAAAATAGGACATAAGAGTTCTTAAGATATATCCTTACAATAATAAGTCTACTGGAATAATATAGAACTTACTGGAACTTATTTAATAATAACTACTTGATCACAGACATTTCAATGACCTTAATAGAGCCTCTAAAACACATTTTTTCCAAACTAGTTTTCTAAATATAAAAAACAACCTAACTTGAAGTTATCTTTCAAAAATAATTTACCATTTTTTTCTTCAGTTTTTTAGTATTTGTTAGAAGACGACATCAGATCCCCGAGGATTGGGGGCACAGACCATGTGAAACACCATGGTGGGTGACAGGAATTGAACTCGGGTCCTCTAGAAGAGCATCCAGTGCTGTGCTGTCTCTCAGCACCCTATTTCTTTCTTTTTAAGTTAGTTTAAGAAGTAGCAGGTTTCTTTATGACAGTTTCATGTTGACTTTTGGTTCACCTTCCCCATGACTGTCATCTGCTACTGATTAAATCCTATTGCTCCCAGTATTACCCTTCTACTCAGATAATACATGAGTTAATTGAACCTTCCTCCCCTAATTTCACTTTTCAGGATTCCCTAAAGTTTTCTGTTGTCTATATACACTTACTCCTATGAAATATATAAAAATCAGAAACTAAGTTCTGCATGTGAGAGATGCCATGTAATGTCTACCCTTCCAAGTCTGATCTCAGGTATTTTCTAGATCCATTCTTGTTCCTGCAAATGTCACATTTCATTTTGACAGTTGAATAGTTTCATTCTGCATATGCACCGCATTTTCACGACCTATTTCTTTGTTGATAGATACATAGGTTCATTTCACTTCTTTGGTATTATGAATAGAACAGCACTAAACACAGATGAGCAAGTGTCATCTCATAAGTATAGGATATGGAATCCTTTGAATGTATAGTCAACCAAAGGTGGTACAGCTGGGTCATACCCATTGTGGTAATTTGATTTTTGGCTTTTTGAGAAATTTCAACATTGATTTCCAAAGTGGCCACATCAGTTTTCATTCCTAGCAACAATGAATAATGGATCTCTTTCCCCTACACCCTCACCTGCATGTGTTCTCATTTGTGTTCTTGTAATAGCCATTCTGGGATGTAACAAAAATCTCAAAGTAGTTTTGTTTAAGATTTCCCTGATAGGTAAGGTTATTGGACATTTAAATAATATTTATTGGCCATTTGTTTGTCTTGAAAACCCTGATTTTAGGTCTTTAAGTCTCTCTCTCTCTCTCTCTCTCTCTCTCTCTCCCCCCTCTCCCCCCTCTCTCTCATTTTAAGATTGGAGTACCTTCCTCCTCTCTTAAAGTTCTCTGTTGTACATTACTCTAGATAAGAACACTTAGCTTAGCTATACAGCTGGCAAAGATTTCCCATTGGGCAGGCCGTCTCCTCACTTGGTTAAATGTTTAATTTGCTGTCAGAAGCCTTTTAACTTCCTGAGGTGGCATTTTTGATCACTGATTTTATTTCCTGACTGCAGTCCTATTCAGAAAAATCTTATCTATGCTTTTATCTTCAAGTAGTTTGTTTACTTTTTCACCCACAAACCTTGAGTGTCAGGTCTTGTGTTAAGGTCTTTGGCCATATGGAGTTAATATTTGTGTAGGGTGAGACATAAAGATCTAGTTTCATTCTTGAATCCAAAAGTTAGTTTTCACAGCACCATTTATTTGAGAACTGTTTTTTCTCCAGTGAGTATTTTTGGCATCTTTGTTAAACACCAGGTGGTTGTATTTGTGTGAGTTTGTCTGGATCTTTTTTATTCTGTTTCATTTGTGTGTGTGTGTGTGTGTGTGTGTGTGTGTGTATGTATGCATGCTACTATGGCTCTGTAATGTAACATGAATCAGATATAATAATACAGCCAACCATCCATCCCTACTCAGGATTGCCTTTGTTTTCTGAGGTCTCTTGTGCTTCCAAATTAGTTTTAAGAAAGTTTTAATTCTTTTGCTTTAGTTACTTTTCTGACACTGGGGTGAATTCTTTTGCTTTGGTTACGTTTCTGACACTGGGGTGAAACACCTGAAATAATCAACTTAAACTTAATATTTTCAGTTCTTTGTTCAAGTTGGATCATTCTTTGAGGTATATGCAAAGATACCATACCTTCAACATTCAAGATACAGTTACCCAGTAAGCCTTTTCAAAGTAAGTCTTTCCCATTCCCTGAAAGTTCTCTTGAATTAGAACTTTTTTCTTTAACAGGAGTATTAGTCCCCCTTTATGGCTTTCATTCCTACTAAGAACTTTAGTATCCTAGTCATACCTTCATTCTCTTGGCTGGTTTCCAGTCTTTGAAAGTCCCTACTAATTTTTCATATCCTCAATGAATGTGCTTAGTTCTATTTGAAATACAGACCACTAGTTTTCTTTTGTTTCATGGATATTTCAGAAGCATGAGGAAGTTTCCTCACTTGATTTGTAACTCCTCATTATAAATTTTGTCTTCATCTTATTTTTGTAGTCTTAGAGGCCCTGTCTCATAAGACTCTGGGTTGTTTTTGTTTTTTGTGGTTTTTTTGTGGGGCGGGTATCCTAGAAAGGTTTTTATTTAGACTATCTCTTTAAATCACATTTACTACCTTAACAAAAATTGATCTCTGGCTCTTAAAATGGCTTATAGAGTGATCTACCTTGTGACTTTGTTGAGATCTATTTAGATTTTGTATGGAGGAATTCAGTCTTTCAAATATTTGGTAATATTTCAAACTCTCCCTTAACTAGTGTTCCTTCTATTTCAGTGACACATCATGTCTAATTTTGCTTACAAGGCCTTGTTGCAGGGAAGGAAGCCTATAGGAGACTGTTGCTACATTAAAATGTAATTATATTTTAGTTTGGCATTATCTGTCTTCAAGTAATGTTGAAGGTGGCAGTTTATATAAAAATTTATATAGAGTTATTTTCTCTTTTAAAGAGATAATTTTTGAAAAGCTGTTAACCATTATTTTCAGCTATCCAGAAGGCCATGCATACAACTTAAGTACTAAATTGATTTTTTTAGATTGAATATTGAAAAGTATTTGCTCTCTAATCTTTAGTTTCCTTCCATAGAAATAATGATTTTCACCTTTAAATAATTTGTAAAACATCTAGCACACTGCTAAGCACATGAACATCATCTGGTTCTTTTGTTTTTAGAAAATCTTATACTGAAAGCACACATACCTGGAGTCATTCAACTAAAGAGTTATGTCTTAAAAGGAGACTGGAAACAGAAAAGGGATTCCAGATAAGAAACTGTATGATCAGCAAAGAGTGTCAAAGTGCCAGTCTGGAAAGCAGCTGGATTAGGAGAGGAGCTACTCTGTTCATCCGTTCTGAACAATCATTATAATGAACACTTTCCCTTTAGTCTGAATATTTCACACCTATTGTTCATTCACACTGCTGTACAGCTCCCAGCTTTTGTATAAAGACTAAGTGGAGAGACATGGAAGGGTGTGTTGGTAAAGAGCCTACTGTGCAGACCTGGGGGCCCAACCTTGGATACCCAGAACTCATGTAAAGCCAAGCATGCTGGCATCTGCCTGTGAGGGGAAAGAGGTGGATCCCTGAGGTTCACTGACTAGTTAGTCCAGCCAAATTGTTGAGCTTCTGGCTCAGTGAGAGATTTTGTCTCCAAGTGCAAAGTCTCATTTTAAGGCAACTTGACTTATAGTAAGAGAACCGCAATTGAGAAAATATCTCCAGAAGATCAGGCTGTAGGCAAGCCTGTAAGGCATTTTTCTAAAGTAAGGATGGATGTGGGAAGGCCCAGCCCATTGTAGGCGGTGCCACTCCCCAGGTTGGTGGTGCTGAACAAGCCATGGGGAGCAAGTCATTACCTGCAGCACTCCTCCATGGCCTCCTTCTGCCTCCAGGTACCCATCCTGTTTGAGTTTCTTTCCTGAGACAAATGGTTGTAAGGAAACTTAATAAACTGTTTCATGTACAAGTTGCTCTGGTCATGCTGATTCATCACACCAATGGCAATTCTAAGACAGCAAATACCAAGGTGCAAAGGATATTGCTGTGACTTTAGCATGTGCTCAAACAAGAGTCTGTCCATATGTGCATATGCCACACACACATCACACAACACACCCTCACAACAAAAACCAACTACAATATAACAAATGGTACATCGTAGAAAAATCTGTCATGAATTGGTAAAAACATCAAGTGTGAAATATGTGTGTGTGTGTGTGTGTGTTTAATGGAAGGATCTCTTAGAAGAAATACATGAGACTATTCAGTCACAGTATACTCTGGCTCTAAGAATCTGTCGCCAGAATCTGTCTCCCTTTGATAAGCCAGTTTCTCTTATTTTTTTTTTAAACTGTAGGCTTTGCTTCCAGCACAAGACTTTCACAAAATAAAGAAAATTGATAATCTATTATGTGTAGTGTACACACACACACATATAATACTTTAACACTTCTTTTAAACATATAATCATTTGGCTCATGCTTGAATCTTATGTCCCAATTTAATCCATTCAAGGAGGCATGGGTTAAGCCAATGACGAATGTTCAGGTGGTAGAAGAATCTCGCCAACCATGTACACAGAGCTGAGTCTGACCCTCAGGTGCACATAAACCAAGTACAATGGCACATGCCTGCAGTTCCAAGACAGAGGACAGAGGTGTGGGAGTCCACTGCTCTACTTCTTTGTTGCCCCCAGGAATCCAGGGCCATGTGCTTGTTAGACAAGTGCTCTGCCAGCCAGCTATATCCCAATCCCAGTAAACTGTATACATGTATGAAACAAAAAATTATTTAAAAGACATATTTAAGGAAGGAGGGGAGAAAACTTGTGAAAATTCATTACTCTCAAAAGTAGAATTTGGCTCTCTGAACTGAGATTTGATATTGTAGCTTATTCATGATATTTCACATTTTAAAAAAACGTAATATAAAAATAAAACATGATTTTCAGAAAAATCAAGAGAACAAGACATTAACTAAATAACAAGATTTGAGTGAAGGTGGAGTGTTCAGCCCTAAACCAACATCTACATCACACTCTCTGAAGGCCCAGGAAGCTTCAGAGAAGAAGAGGAGAAGGATTTTAAGCCAGAGTTTCAGGAAGACTACTATCAACAGTGCATTGGGTACCAGTGTGCAGGCTCTCTGCCTGCAGGTCCAGGCTGAGAGGAGAGAACCGGGTCCAACCGAGTCTCTACTGGGCTGAGTAGTGAATGCTGTGGCATGGAGAATGACCACCCTGAGCAGGGAGTCTGTCAAAGCAGGAGCTTGTTTTAATTCTATCAGTCCTTTGTTTATAAAGGGCTGAGGGAGGAGGTGGGGAAAGGGAAAGGTGATGGCTGGTATGGGGGCAAGCTTAAGCAGATCATGCTGAGTCACTCCAGTACAGAAGTGACTGACACAGGTCTCTAAACTGAGCACAGGCTCAGGCTTCCTCACTAGGCCTCAGTATCTGGCCAAATAAGGCCCAATACCTTCTGACCATGACAGGACCACTGCATTAATGTCCATACGGCAGCTGTGGTCGCCTATACGACTTGTACAAGATCAAGCCAATCAAAGTTAAATGATAGATGGGAGGGAGGCTTTTAAGACCAGCCCCTAGTTAAAGAGTTGAGAGGATTTTCTTCCCGAAGTGTGATTCCTGATAGGCTGCCCATTTTTCAGGATGGCCCTACACTCATGTCCATATAGGGAGCACCAACAGGATTCAGAGCGCTGTTTTTAAGGAGAATATGGCCAGATGGGGGTGGCGCACGCCTTTAATCCCAACACTTGGGAGGCAGAGGCAGGCGGATTTCTGAGTTTGAGGCCAGTCTGGCCTACACAGTGAGTTCCTGGACAGCCAGGGCTACACAGAAAATCCCTGTCTCAAAAAAATAAAACAAAACAAAAAAGGAGGATGAATGTTGGGGGAAGAATGTGTTTGAGAAGGTCCAAGACGACTTACGGTGAGTGACGTTAGATATGAACAAAAAACATTACACACACGCATGAAATACTCAAACAATATGTTAAAAAGAGTCAAACTAAAATTTTAAAGAGTAGCTTTATAAATTTAAGTCATGCTCCTGTATGTTCTGCATGAAATAAACTGCATCTCATACAGGTATTTTTTTCTATGCTCATACATGTGATAAAAAACAAGCTGGGAAGCAGAAGAGTTGGGTCCACTCCTAACTGACACTGTTATGGGTTAAATGATGTCAATTCAAATTCATATGTCTACATCCTATCACTGAGAACTTCAGTACATGACCTTATTCAAAACTATTATTAGTTAGAATGAGGTCATACTGAAGTAGAATAGGTCCCTATTCCTATATAATATGTGTCCTTAAAAAAAAAAGGAAATTTAGACACACAAACACAGAAAGAAAATGTCTTCTGAACATAAAAGCCAAGAACACAGAACAGTTTAAACAGTCAAGCATGGAATAGGTTTTCTCTCATAATCAGTGGAAAGAAAGAACATTCTCAAAAACAGCGTTAATAATTCATTCAGCACAGATACCTACCTAGAGTCGTCACCCTTACTAACTACTGCTCATGGTACTAGAAGGTACTGTGCATACCACCAGAGGAGAAAGGTAAGCATCAGCCCAGGTACAAAGCCTCTGACTTACAAGAGTGAGCTGCTGACAGGATATGCTGATGCACTAGTGGCACAAGGTTGTAGGTGCAACAAACCCCTAAGTGACCACTACATAAAATAGGTCACAGACCTAAGGAAAAACCAAATACTACTGCTCTGCTAAAGCAATGTAGTAATAAAATGACTCCTAACAACATCCTGTTATCCTCATAGACCAGTATCTCATTCGGCCATCACTACAGAAGCTTCCTCCTGCAGTAGATGGAACAAATACAGGCGCCCACAACTGGACAATGTACAGAGTGAAAAACCTTGGAACACGGAGTCCTAGATGGGATGCCTCCATCAAATCCCTCTTCGCTCGGGTAATAGAGTTGAAGAGGAGAAAAGATTATAAGAGCCAGCGGAGATGGAGGACACCAAGGAAACTGTGTGCTGACAGTGAACTCACAGACTGTGGCAGCCTGCCCAGGACCTGTACAAGTCTAAGACACATGGGGTCCCAGCTCTAAGACAAGTCCTCATTGTTAACCCAGAAGCTATCTCCAATTGGTGATAACCTTTCCCAAATGAAAAATTGTTTTCTCCAACGAAGTCTCACTAGGCATAAAAACCACACTTAAAGTCAGGTACCAAATCCAGCAGTAGATTGCCAACACAAAACAAACTCAGGGATAGTTTTAGAGGAATTTTGTCTTGATTTGTCTGGGCATATTTTTACTCTATAGATCTTTTGCTTATATATTAGGGTTCACGGTTTTGTGTTTTTTATGGGATTTCTGGGTATGTCTATGTGTCTGTGTCTTTTATGCTTTTTATATTTTGGCTTTTTGTTTGTTTTCTCCTATACGTAGGTTTGATCTTATCTCATTTTAGTTATTCATTTATTTTAGATGCCTGTTTATTTTCTGATGAAAAGGAGAAAGAAAGGGTATGGATCTGGATGGGTGTGGAAGATCTGGGAAGAGCTGAGGAAGGGGAAACTAATCAGAATATATTGTGTATTTTCAAAAACAAAAAAGGAAAAAGAAAAAGGGAAAAATTGAGATACTACTTTCTTTATGTAGCACTTTTAAAACTTATTTTCAATGTTTTCTTTCCTTGTTTTATCTTTTTATATCTTCATCGGCCTCTTCAATTTTAAGATTTGAAAAACTTCCAACTTTATTATTTATACACGAGATGCATGGCAAGGCATAGAATGTGGAAGTCATAGGACAACTGTGTGAAGCTGGGTTCTCTATTTTCACCTGTCCTTTGGTTCCAGGGAGCAAATTCAGGCCCTGAGGCTTCCAATCCAGCATCTTTCCTCCTTTACCTGCTGAGCCTTACTGCTGGTTCTGACCTCTTTAATTTCGCCCACATCTTTCAACTTCTCTTCTTATAATCCCTACTGACCTGAGAGCTATTTTGCTTTAATGCTATTTTTATTTCCAGTAGCAAATATTTTCACTATCTCTCAGGTTTCCTTATGAAAATCTTAAAACATGGAATTGGTAAATAAGTGTCCCTATAAGCAATTTCTGATGAAAAAAAAAGAACAGAAAATCCATTCACTTGATAATTTAAAAGATCCGAGGGTTATTAATTCGCAAAGGTAACTGTCTAAAATGGAGCTAATATTACAAATACACCAGTTCTAAAGATATTACTGGTTTCATCATACCAAAAAAACTCTATACATATTTCACAAAACATCTAATTTCAGTAAATGCAAACAAACAAAAACAAATGAATAATTTCCCACTTCTTGCTCTTCACGAATATTACTAGCAGTTGATGAAATAATAGCAAAGTAATTTTAAATATGATTAGAAAAGATTATATATATATATGCGCCAAATGAACATAAGAGAGTAAAAATATTCAAGACAAATTTTATTATACTAAAACTAGCAATTTCAAAGGGGGTATGAAGTAATCATATTAAAATGCAAGGTTAGTTAGCTACACTTCCTATCATTCTTGAACATAAAATAATTTCAATCAATAATCAAAACTCAAACATCAAATCTACATGAAAATGTAACTACCTATGTAGCAAGATAGTCTTTGAATAAGAGCACTTGTGTAAAAATGTTAAAATTTATAGAAGAAAAAAGAAAACAGACGTGTAAGAACTCATAAGGGCTGAGAGAGACGGCTGCTGGTTAAGAGCCAGCAGCAGCTGCTCTTATACAGGACCCAGCTGTCAGCACCCACACAGTGCCTTACAACTCTAGCTCTAGTTCCAGGGGATCAACACCTTCTTCTGGCCTCCACAGGTAGCAGGTATACACACGAAGGACATATATACTGTAGGCAAAATGCTCAGACACATAAAATAAAAATATTAAATAAAAGAAAGTGGAAGGATATAAATGATCTAGAAGATAAAAAGTCACTATACCTAATAAATAAAATAACCAACTTCGAATAATAAGTCCTATCATTAATCTAAAAGTTTGACAAGTATTTTAATATTTTCCTAAACCTAACTTCTTTGATATTTAATGTACATTCCATTTTTTGGAGTATTTTGTTGTGTTTTTGAGACAAGATTTTACTGTGTAGCCCAGGATACCCTCAAACTCTATGACATTCCTCCTGTAGCCTCCCAGCGCTGAAGTTACAAGTGTGAGACACTACAATGACAGGAATGCTTTCTTGAAAGAGCAATATCACAGCAGGCAGTAGGACTCTTTTACAAGAAGAGAAGTCAGGGCATAAGAATAAGTTTAATAGGCGATCAGAAAGGACTACCAAAAATATACCTCTGGATGTTTCTTGAATGCAGGAATGAAAAAAAAAAAAGGTTAAACATTTTACTTTGTAACTTCTGAATAGCATAAGTATTTTTAATAATGTTTAGTTATTTTTTCAAAGAATGTTAAATAAAAAACTTTAAACACTCCATAAATATCTGGTGTGTGTGTGTGTGCGCGCGCGCCTTTAAAAAAAGACAGGGTCTTGTTCTGTAGTCAGGCTAGATACAGAGTTAAGGATATTCCTTGCATCAACCCTAAGCACTTGCATTATAGGACTGTACCACCATGTCTAGCAAAAATTTGCTTTTGATTATAACAAACATATGATAAGTTTTATAAGACAGGCTGTATCTTAAGCAAATAATTATTAAGCTTTACTAACTGAGAAATTCAACTTTTCCATGTATACTACACACAAAAAAATTCCTTTTTACAAAGTAAAGAGGTACCGTTTTTCTCTTCATCCATATATTCCCAATCCATTCACCTAATAAGTAAACAAACAAACAAACAAACAAACTCCTCTCAAAGGAAACATGGTTTCTTTAAATTATTTCACCCATGTATCACAAGGCCAAAAAAACCAAGACTTTTATATGGACTGAATTAGGGTAATAATGGATTAGGCTCCAAAACAAAGGGGGAAAGCTCACAAACTAGATCTACCAACAAATAGTATTCAAAATCATTATAGTGCAAGCACATATGCCTGGTGTCTCAGGTCTGTCATCCTAGCTATTCAGAAGGCTGATGCTGGACGATTCCAAATAGAGAGCCTGCCTGGGTATCTTCATGAGACCCTATCATTAAACAAATATGTAAGAGATCTAGGGAACAGCTCAGTGGTAGAGGACCTGAAGCTCTGAGTTCAATCCTCACTACCACACATGCATACAAATCATGACTCTTCAAGCCCAGATTTGTTCTTACGTGACTATGATCAATTTCATAACACCACCATGCAACAAATTCAATGTTAATATTTACTCCATCTTCAGAGAGGAAGTAATAGAGACAATAGCCCATAGTAAGACATTTATTTAATAAAGAATGTTAGTATTAATTTTTAAAAATATTTTAAACTACCTATTTGTAAGTTTCTCCCTGAACAGCTTTTTGTACTCATTTATATTCTGTAATCTCCTTGAAATACTAAAAGACCATGAAGTCTAAAAGCAACGAACAGACTGAAATTGAAAACAACCACAGCTGGGCAGTGGTGGTGCATGCCTGTAATCCCAGCACTCTGGGAGGCAGAGGCAGGCGGATTTCTGAGTTTGAGGCCAGCCTGGTCTACAGAGTGAGTTCCAGGACAGCCAGGGCTATATAGAGAAACCCTGTCTCGAAAAAACCAAATCCAAACAAAACAAAACAAAACAAAACCCGAAAACCACAAAAATAAATGCCAGCATTTCTTCCTGTATCTATTTACTGTATCTAAAGTCCAACTTCATAACTTTCTTTTTCACTATTGCTTAGCCCAGTGAATTTAGCCATTTTGCATACAAATAAAACTAAAACAAAGATATCTACAATAGCCTATGTTTTTCCCCAAGCTGATGCAATGAATGTGCTTATTAATACTTCTTTCACACAAATACAGAGTTAGTACGGTCTCTAACAGAATAACTATATTTGAATGCACTCTGGGAATACTACTACTTAGGAAACAAAACAGATAATATTTACACTCATTAGTATATCCACACAAATAATGACCAAAAAAAAAAAGGGGGGGAGATAGACTGTCAAACACTTCCGAACAATCCCTGTTTTCCTAATTTGATGTTCAATTAAGATTTTGCTTTCTAACTTGAATACACAAGAGAGTGGTGCATTAGAACATACAAAAAAGATGAGAAAATACTGCAAGACTTTAAGATTTTTCTTAAATGTATAACATCAACAATACGGAAGTCAAATGTAGATAGTAACAGGATCGCCTGTTCCTGAGCACAGTTCCAAGAGCACCTCTTACTTTATAAGCAATTTTATCATAAGAAAACTAGACTTTTGAGTGGACCACTAAAATCTGAATTGTTTTTTGTCTTAGCATATCTATTTTTAATTTTTATACCACGACTCTCTTAGCTAATACCTATGTGTCTGTCCTGCCATATTTCTTTTGCTTTGATTACAAATGTCTATGACACGCTGACCATACTCAACCAAAAAGCCTTTTTAATGTGTTATAATAACATACTTTGATCCTAAGAAATTGAGTTAGATGCTTAAAAGTCAATGGTCAGTTTCCAAATTGGTATGCCCATGTGCTTGTTTTTACATTATGCAATAATATTTATATTAACATTATTTAAGTCATGGACCACATACTGTATGAAAAGAAAGTTGTACTTTTGGAAACTAAGAATGGATCAGCAAAAGTGAAGTACTCTTTTAAAGGAATTAAAAGGTGGCATAACTCAAATATAACAAAGTAAATCTTAAATTTTAGAAAGAGCTTATACTTGTGTATATTCCACTTGTGTATAAGTGTATATTCCAGCAGGGGGTAGTGGCATATAACTATAGTTCCAGCATTTGGAAGTTCAAGGCCAGCCTGGAGTACAGAGTGAGTTCCAGGACAGCCAGGGCTACACAGAGAAACCCTGTCTCAGAAAAACAAAAATAAGTTTATCTCCCCCTCCCACCCCCTTTATGGAAACCATGCATTATGCACACAGTTAACACAGAACTCTCAACTCTATACTATCTGTGTGAAGAAGCTGGTAAATGAATATGAGCGTTGCTAAATAATTTAAATAAAAGTTATTTTCTAATTTAGCTTCTTAAATAACCTACAAATTGTCCTAATCTCATCAGTTATGAAGTAATCTACTACCCTTTTTGTTCTAAAATACCCTAACTGGTTTGAAAGCCAACTGAATAAAACCTTTATGTTTATACAAAGTAGTAGAATGCAGGAGTTCATTCCAGAAGGGCAGAGGGTTCCACAGCACCGAACACAGCAGTTCTTGAGGCACTGCTGATACCTGGTGAATCCTTACTGAATGGGGACAGGTACTCACCGTGATCACAGCCTTGCTGAGACAGATGGATCCCCTACAGCCATACTCTGTCTCATCTTCAGATTTGTAGTAACTCAGAGTATTATTTTTCAAAACTACCCAACGATCTTGCCATCCATGAATATAGTTTGTCCACTAGGGATAGAAAGAAGAAAAGGGAAAAAAAAAGTCAGTGTTTTAGAAATTGAAACTTACCAAAATTTTAACACAAAACTTTGAAAAAGGCCTATCAATTATAATAAACAGTAAAGAAATTTAAGATGTTTCTAGTATATAATGACCTTCAGTAATTTTACTTTAATAGCTAGAAAACAAAAAATTTAACATTTTCTTGTACATTTATAAAGTTCTGCCAGGATCTTTGTATACTTTCAGCCTTCTTCATCACCTTGACATTTAAATTGTTCTGGTCCTGTATAAAGTAACATGCTGAATAAATCAGTTATATAGTCTCTCTCCCACACCACATACTCTAAGTCTTCTAAAGTATAACTCCAGTCATCATCAAAATTCTACTCTTGTTGTAAGCTAATCCCATATGAAAACAGTATAATGATCATAACTATAATGAACATAGTTCATATATCATAGTTCATCATAACTATAATGAACATATGAATAGTATAATGAACATAGCTTCAGGACTCAATAAATGTTATTTGCTATTATTACAATCAAAGAAAAAATTCTAGATCACTAATCTTTATTAAGCTTACATTAGTTTTAACTCTTCCTCTATAGAATGGATGACTATGTTTAAAATCATTAATTTATTTACAAATAGTTATATTATTCTAACCCAGAAATATTAATGCAAATATAAAGTTGGTTTTCAAAGACATTGGATCATCCATCATGATTTCTGTGTTGCTCAGGTCCTGATACAGAGTTAAGATCACAATCAAGAAACTGCCAAAGGCACAAATATAACTTCATAGGAATATTTGAATTTCCATGTTTTTAATTTATCTCTGATGTTTTAACATAAACAATTTGCCAGGCGGTGGTGGTGCATGCCTTTAATCCCAGCACTTAGGAGGCAGAGGCAGGCGGATTTCTGAGTTCGAGGCCAGCCTGGTCTACAGAGTGAGTTCCTGGACAGCCAGGGCTATACAGAGAAACCCTGTCTCAAAAATCAAAACCAAAACCAAAACAAACAAACAAAAATACACATTAAAAGCTACACAGAGAAACCCTGTCTCGAAACAAAAATAAAAACAAAAACAAAAAAATTAACATAAACAATTCTAAAAACTAATTTAAACCAATTGTTAAACAATGCATTAGCTCAGGCTCTTCATCCACTGAGAAATCTTTTATGTTTCTGTTTTGTAATTAGGCACATTTGAGATTGGTTTTGTTTTTAAATCTAATCCTCATTATTATAAGCCATTTCTGGGAGCTCACCCATGCTGACAATTTAACTCCCTCTTTTCTAAGGGGTCTCTGGGCACTACTTCCTTAGTTCTAACAGCTTGTGACTAAACCAGCACTTAGCTATGTGCTTGAAACAAACACAACTAAAATCACCTCCTCTTTCCCATAAGGTATGTTCCTCTCCATGTTCCTGTTTTCTTGATTGTATTACTGCTAAGCTAAAGCTGGCTTAGCATCAGATATATAGAGCAGACACACATATATAGACCAAATTCTGATACCTGTGCTGGGGGGAACAGACAGGGTACTTAACTTTTGTTTCTTCACATGTTGTTCGAATGGCTGAATAAAATAACGAAAATAACTAGCAAAGTCATACAGGACACTCAATACCTAACTATTCCCTTCCTCATAGTTTATCACCAAATGTTACTAATCTTTCTTTGCCATCAACCTTAAATTTGATTTATCTTTCCAATTTTCAATGAGTCCAATAAAACGTTCAGTTTCCTAGATTCTAGAGAACTCTTAGTAACTTTACCCCTGTTAACCTCTCCTTTTAAGAGTAATCTTATTACACTATGAAGCATACTCGCTTATTTGAGACTCCAGTCTTGAAATTTACATCAATTTCCTATACTTTACCACATTAATGGGCCAAACTAGCATTTAAGATCTGCTATAGCTTAATCCTACCTTGCCGCCCATTATCACCAATTAGCCAGTAACTACGGCCATGTTGCTCTCTATGTGTTTTGCTGTCAATCAAGTAAGTCTCTCTTAGAGTTAGCATTACATAAGAAAAGTTTAGAACACTGCCCAGCTTGTCCTATTAACTCAGTCTGAGGCATAATTATGCACAGAAAAGGAAGCTTACCCATCAACCTCTCTCTAGAACCTAAGGTAACTCTGCTATATGTTTATATTCTGTATTATTTCCTTATAGCAGAACCAACAAATGGCATAAGCTTCAGGACTCAATGCTATTTGCTATTATTACAACCAAGAAAGCAGGGTTTTGCCTTTTTTCTGTCCTTATTTGGTTCCACTCACCAAGTTAACAAGGATTGCATCTTAGATATTATAAGAAAACAAAGAGCCCTTCCTGTTGCTAAGTTTGGCAATCACAAATTCAATAACAACAACGACAATGATGACAAAGTGTCAGAACCAAAATGTCTACACAATATAGAGACCCAATGGAAAGAGATCTCTTAGTTCTTCTAACATGCTAAGGTACGAACCTTCCTCAACCACGTTCCATCGTATATTTCATAACTACATGGAATTACTACTTATCAAGTATTTCTGGGACTGACATTAAGACCAACGTTAATTAAGAACTATGTCTCACAGGTATTTCTGACTATGTGAAAGGAAGAAAAAAAAGTTCGGATTGGCCTATTTTTGATACAAATTTCAATCCAGTCAATTCCAAGTCCATTCCAGTTTGTGAAACAATAAAGAAAATGGATTAATATTGGAACTTATCTATATAATTCAACAAAAGGAAAAGAACAGATGTTGAAAACTAAGTCTTGCTTAAATTATCAGGTACATTACAAAGGGTTCAAATTACAAAAGACTTTAATCTTAAAAACATCCGTCATGCAGTGTGCATGTACTTACTGAGTATAAGGCTCCTTTAATGGGGCTGTACCCACAGTACAGCAGAGTACCTGCCTAGCGTGCATGATGCCGCTGGGTTTGCTCTCTGACAATGTCCAAAACTAAACAAAGCACCTGCTAGAAAATTGAAACTAGACATATGGCTCAGACTGTGAAGCACTTGCTAAGCAAGCATGAAGACTTGAGTTTGATCCCTAACATCCACATAAGAGTCCAGGCACAGTAGCAGCATATGCCTAAAATCTTAGGGCTGGGGAGGTGGAAACAGGAGGAACTCTGGGGCTTGCTGACTAAAACCAGTCTAACTAAACAGAAAGCTCTAGGTTTAGTGAGAGACTCTGTCTAGAAGAACAAAGCAGAAGATTGAGAAAGTTTAGATCTCTTTCGGGCAGCGGTGGCGTAAGCCTTTAATCCCAGCACCTGGGAGGCAGAGGCAGGTGGATTTCTGAATTCAAGGCCAGCTTGGTCTACAAAGTGAGTTCCAGGACAAGCCAGGGCTACACAGAGAAACCCTGTCTAAAAACAACAACAACAACAAAAAGAACTTTCTCTAGATCTCTGGCCTCCAGGCAGGTGTACACATGTGCATATACAAATATGTACACATAAAATAAAAATCTCTATAAAACATTAAGTATAACTATATATGTAACTATATATGTATATATGCATATACATATATTGGTTATTTTCAAGACAGGGTCTTACTATGTAGCTCTATCTGTCCTGAAACTCACTATGTAGATCAGCTGGTCTGGAATTCACAGATATCCACCTGCCTCTGCCTCTCATAAATTCTTAAATTTTAGGAAATTTTTCCTTACAGCTGTTAATAAGGTTTTTCTACTGTTGGTTATATATATACAGACCGGATCAAAATTAAAACAACTCCCCTTTCACGGACATAGCAAAATAGAATTCTTTAAAAAAATGATTTTGGGAGACAGAGCCTTTTCTAGATAGGTAGGCAGGTTGGCTTGAAACTTACAGTCCTCCTGTTTCAGCATCCTGGGTGCTAGGATTAAGTGAACACAACACTGCCATGTCCCAGGATCAGGTTCACATTATACCTCATACACTGCTCTGTACAATAGATCACAGAGCATATGACTTTTTTCATCAGTCGTTCCAATTATTCAATATACAAAAAGTGATGATCAATAAGTCAAAAGTAAGCATGACATCAGTGGCCCACACCTTTAATCCCAGCAGTAGGGAGGCAGAGGCAGGTGGATCTCTGTGAGTTCAAGGATAGCTTGGTCTACAAAGTGAGTTCTAGGACAGCTATACCTAGACAGCGAAACCCTGTCTCAAATAAACAAACAAGTTAAAGTACAGCTTGTTTCATAAAATACTTGAACAAAATACTAATATGGCAGTCTGGTTCCCATCTAATGACAACAAAATGGAACTATCAGAATCAGGAGAGAAAAAGAACCCATTTCATAACCATTTGTAAATGCAAATGTATTACACAATGTGTTCAATACAGATTCTTAAATTATAAAGAGGCATTAAATCTAAATAAACACTGGGGAGCTCTACTTTACTGAAAGCATTACATTAAAATTTCAAAAATAATCACAGTATTAAATACAACATAATTTTATACTATGTAAATAAAAGTTAACAATTGGAAGCTTGCATCTGACATTCCTAAGTCTATCCCAGGTCTTTTCATATAAAGTCACTGTAAAAGACTAAATTTCAGACAATTCCAGAAATGATGTTCAAGAACACTAGAAGCAGAATGATTTCTTAATGGGCATTAGCGCATGACTTGGTATCTTATGACCAGCTTGTTAGGGGACCAGCCCTGACTCTCCCTCTAAAAACTAACTGCTTGCTCTAAGCATTTCTTAAAGTTTAACAGGAAAGGACAGGGAAGTCAAAAAGACTGAGTCTTCCCACAACAAAAACGTAAAATATAACACACTGTGAAATATTAACAAGATCACTCATTTCCAGCTCTATCTAGGCTTTAAAAAAAAAAAAAAGAAAGAAAGAAAACTGCAACGGAGCTTTTAAAAGTAGAGGGAAAACAAATCAAAACAGTAAAAAATGTCTTTCCTTTCTGCACAAATACTGAATTACTAAATGAAGCTCCTTTTCCTGAACTAAAGGTCGGTCTTCACTCTGACCCGTTCCAACTTAAGATTAATATTTCTTATCCACAGCGTGCCAATTCAATAGCTCTTTTCTGAACTTGGACAAGGAGGGGGTAAAGTACAAAAGTGCCGCACACACTTTCTACACCAAAGATCACTCACACCTCAAAGTTTACTATCTCAGATTTCAAGGCCAAACCCAGTCAACTGGTTTGTCTAAGTTACACCAATTAGAGCCGAACGTCCCCTGCCCCCATTCTGGTGAGGGGCCTCCAAAACACAGTTTGAAAGGTCGATTTAACCACCCTCGTGTTCTGTACTTCTTCAGACACCACGGTTGCCCAACCCAGATTCCTACAGCCCAGACAGCTGCGGCCTTGGGTTCCAAGTTACCAGATGCACCTTGCCTTCCAAACTAGATCACAGATTTAATACAAGCTTTCCAAGGTCCTCGGCCAAAGCTGACAAGATCCAGGGATTGGGGCTCGGGGTAAGGACAGTCCCAAGCACCTCCTATCCCATCCCTGGCCAGGCACTCATTCCAAGACGACCTTTCGGCCCCGCACCCCAGCACATTCCGCAGCCCCCGCCCCGGGACAGTCGGTGCCTCCAGTCCAGCCCCACCCCAGGTCCCGAGCGGCTCCCCTCGCCTCGCGGCAGGTGAGTCCGGGCAGCGGATCCACGGCCCCGCGGGGCTGCTCACCTTGCTGAGGACCCCGCAGCGCTCCACAGGCGGCCCGGACTCCGTCTCCGGATCCTCCTCCGAGCCCGACGAGTTCCAGCTCTGGTTATCCGACATGGAGACGCGACAGCCGAGCAGGAGACCGGCCCCCGCTCCGCGAGCTGCGCCAGTGCAGGCGCCTAGTCCCTGGGGTGAAGGGTCGGGGGATGGCACAGCCAAGAGTGCCCGCTCCGGGGAGTGAGGGAACAAGAAGAGGGACGAAGCGCGCCCGCCGCGCCGCCGCCGCCGCGCCTGACACCGAGCGGACCGGGGAAGGAGGACGAGCGGCGAAGAAAGCCTGCCCTTCCAGCCGTCAGCCGCCGTGGCCGTGACCCCTGCGCTGCGCCCGGCGCCGCCACCTGAACTCGGCCCCCTAGATGCCAACCTCAGTCAGGGAGGGAGGAGGGGAGGAAGACGGGAAGAGCCAAGCCAACGGCAGAGACCCAGATCCACTCACACCTCCGCTACAGCCGCCATCTTCCTGCCGGGTCCACTATTTACCCTCCCTCCTCTCTCAGCTCCCTCCCCTCCGTCCTCCCATCCTCCCTCCACCCCGCCCCGGGCCCCTCCCGGCGGCTCACGACGCTCCCTACCTCCGGCCCTCCCGGGTGACGACGGGTAGGGAAGGAGGCGGAGCGGGGAGAGGAGAGAGCTGAATAGGGAAGCCGCTGCGCTGCATTCTGGGAAAGTTGGCGCTCTGTCCGCCGCGCAGCCTCCTGGGAGTTGTAGTCGCAATCCTAGGCAACTGGTGTGTGTCCTGGGCGCTGCGGAAGGCTGGTTGCCTAGGGGAACCTTTTGAGGGCAAGTGGGCTGCTTTTGACAGTTGCGTGCCCCTTCCGTCCAGCCTGGCTTCCGATTCTGCCTTGCGTGTTTATGACGAGCCTGCGAACAGGGACGTGAGAACCGTCAGGTGAGGATGTTGGGTTGTGAGACGCTGCTTTCCGGAAAGCCCGGGAACAACGTTGCAACTTGCCTGGGCAAAAATGATAGGGGCTCAGTCACTTTACTCAGGTCAGGAGTTTATGATTTCTCCAGTCACAAATTGAAGATTTTTTTCCTTTCTAAAACCGTCACTGCTAATTCCGAAGGTCTACTGTCTATGTCTTCGGAAGTAGACTTAATACTTGAGGTTTACGGCTATTGGAAGAATTCCTTCAGACTATTTTCGCATTGTTAATTTATAGAATTTTTTACCTCGTGGAAAGTAATGTTGAGGTTGTCAGGAACAAATAACGTTTAAAGAACTTTTAAAAAAGGCAAATAAGGATCATATTATATCCTGGAGTTTTCTCTTAGTTGTGAACAAGTATCTCCCCAGAGACCCACGTTAACCATCTTTTTCCTCTCAGGAAGACAGGAAAGTTTAGGTAAAAATTTTCTATCATTAAGATCAAAACACGAGTTTTACTAATAAGAAATTAGGCAATAGGTAGCTATTAAATTCCTGATGATTTCCAACTTTGAAATTCCATATTAAACTGTAGAAAGAATTTCTGCTTGCTACCCAGATGGGAAAATAAGAAATTTTGAGTGTTCAGGGCTGGGGTGGGGTGTTCAGGCACAATGACTAAGAAAAAAAACAAAAAACAAAACAAAAAACTCTGGGAGCAATAGAAGAGTCCTACATTCAACGTAATTATAGGAAGTAACCCTGAGAAGTACTTGTGTGGAAGCATTAGTGGAGACACTAAATGCAGTAGAGTCTAAATCTACTGCATGTTAGATACAAATGATTTTCCATCGTAAAATCCGAAAGACATTCAAATAAATAAAACCTTAAGAGATAAAGATTTTCGAATACTTTGTCAGGGTGTTAAAACATAACCCAAGGTGTGTGTGTGTGTGTGTGTGTGTGTGTGTGAGAGAGAGAGAGAGAGAGAGAGAGAGAGAATAGAGAGTACAAGCCTCTTTGTAAGTTACAAGAGTATGAATATGCATTTAGAATAGTTTGCTTACTGAGTCAAATATGATTAAGACTTTCTGATTCTTGTTCTAGGTTCTAGAATCACTGCTCTTAAATAAAATGGTTGTAAATATTGAGGAATTCACCTCAATGCAATTTAGAATTGCAGAACAGTGTAATGTTTAATTTTTAAATAGAACCTCCAATTTATTTTGTGACTCATTTAGGTTTTGAGTAATTGTGACCACCAACACCCAGCTCCTGCTGCTCAGTTGAAAATTGCTTCCTTATATTTAGTATTAATGTATGAGAAATTGCCTTGCTGCATGGGTCCATTGTACTAGAGGCTAAAATATTTTAAGTACAGGAAGATTTTTGTGTAGTGATTAGAGTACCACCTTTGAAATTATGGTTTGCATTATTAATGTTAGCAGAAAGCAGTGCACTACAATAGCCATGCAGGAATGAGGGAAACAAGCTTTCTTTATTTTGTAATAAAGACAATCGCTGTCCATCTGTCTGTCTTACATAGGGCCCTTTCTAATCCTTGTGTAGTGCCCCTCATTTTCATTAGCTTTATTTTTAGACCTTGGAAAACATGGGTTTTACTATAGTGTATAAATGAAGTAAGAAATTGTTGGTTTTTGGGTTTTTTGCAACTAGGCATTTGGACCTGGCATTTTATTGAGGTCTATTCCTTGTATTTTTTTTTTGGGGGGGGGAGGAGTATGGGAGGCTGTCTGGGTAGAGACAGGTGCATCCCAAGAGCTCACTAGCCTGACAGCCCAAGTGAAATGATACATTCCCAAGCTATGTGAGAGACCTTCCTTGTCCCTAAAAACAAGGTGGAAAGCAATTAAGGAAAATACTCAGTTGGCTTAGCTTCTACAACACACACACACACACACACACACACACACACACATACACACACACGCTCACACATACATGTTAGTGCATATGCACATATCCATATGAAAATCTTCAGTCATAAAGACACAGATATGTAAACAGAAAATAAGTATGAAGATTTGACTTGTGAATGCACTTAATTGGTAAAGAAATTACATCCTTACAGTATTATTTGTGTCAGCCAGACACCTTAAATATGCGATCTAACTTTTATCTTTTTTTTAATTAGATATTTTCTTTATTTACATTTCAAGTGTTATCCCTTTTCTGGTTTCCCCTCCAAAAACACCCTATCCCATCTCCCTACCCCCTGCTCACCAACCCACCCACTCCCGCTTCCCTGTCCTGGCATTCCCCTACACTGGGGCATCGAGCTTTCTCAGGGCCAAGGGCCTCTCCTCCTTTTGATGTCCAACAAGGCCATCCTATGCTACATATACAGTTGGAACCATGAGTCCTTCCATGTTTACTCTTTGGTTAGTAGTTTAGTCCCTGGGAGCTCTGGGGGTACTGGTTGGTTCATATTGTTGTTCTTTCTATGGGGCTGACAGCTCCTTCGGCTCCTTGGGTCCTTTCTCTAGATCCTCCATCGGGGACTTGCGCTAAGTCCAATGGTTGGCAGGGAGCATCCATCTCTGTATTTGACAGGTACTGGCAGAGCCTCTCAAGAGACAGCTATATCAGGCTCCTGTCAGCAAGCCCTTGTTGGCATCCACAATAGTGTCTGGGTTTAGTGACAGTATATGGGGTGGATCTGCAGGTGGGGCAGTCTCTGGATGGTCTTTCCTTCAATCTCTGCTTCACACTTTGTCTAACTTTTATCTTAAAAGTCATGTAAGAGGAGCATTATTGGTCCTATTATCACATAAAGGATAATTAACTGAAGCACCATGAGGCTGAGTAGTAACTTACCCAGTGTCTCATGGCTACTAAGTGGCAAAGTTAAGATTTGAACCTCAGGGGGCTGGACAGATGGCTCAGCGGTTAAGAGCACTGCCTACTCTTCTGAAGGTCCTGAGTTCAAATCCCAGCAATCACATGGTGGCTCACAACTATCTGTAATGATATCTGACACCCTCTTTTGGAGTGTCTAAAGACAGCTACAGTGTACTCACATATAATAAATTCATAAAACTTAAAAAAAATAAATATAAAAAAAAGATTTGAACCTCAGTCTCTAAGTCTCTTTTATGTCCTAGTCTATATAAACCCTTTTCTGCTTTTTGAACCTAAGTCTTTTATTTCAAGTCCAAATAAACCTTTTTCTGTGCTTTTTAATACCTCACTGGGAAGGAGTACATAATAATGATTCTATAGATGAGTGTCACCTAGCCACTATATAAAACAATGTGTTCTATAGACGAGGTATCCACGGCACAATGCTTTGAATTTAGCCACTGATTTTTAACAGTTCCCCTTTTTCTCACCTACTGTCTTATTTTTGCCCAACACCAGTTCTTTATAATATTTTAGATGAAGAAGCTTAATCACAGAAAGGTTACAATTTTTTTTCCCCAAAAGTCATAGTAAAGATGTATTTGAGGATTGGGTCCCAAGCATCCAGACTTGAGAGTTCATTCTTCTCCCAGTTGAGTTTTCCCTCAACTCTCTCTCCTGGTTCTAATGTCTCACCTACTTCTAATAGGAACCACACCAATAGCAGTCCCAAGGCTTTCTCTGCCTTGTATCCTGCTGCCCACATCTAGAAGCCAAAATCCCTAAAGGTGTTGGAAATAAAAATGTTTGCCGTTTTACTGATCAACAGTAGTTGATGATAGGCACTTCAAAGATGAGTTTTGGGGAACCTAAGTCAGTCTGTAACAAAGCCTGTGTGTTCCATATTCCTACAATAAGCATTATAATAGGGATGCATTTTGAGTTAAATAGTGTCTTCTTGGCTAATATGGAAATTTTATTGCTCTTTATTAAAATTGTTCCCACCTCTAAAAACTATGACCAGTTAAAAATTGAAGATCCGGTATTTTGCAGACTTCAAAATAAAGCTGTTAACATGTGAAATAGAGGTGGTAATCTATGAACTGTAGTTGTCTGAAAAACAAGCTGTTTGGTACTCAACACCTGTAATCCAGGTACCCAAGAGGCTGTCTGGGGATTGTGAATTAGAGGCTATGTACCAAGACTCCGTCTCACTAAACTAAACAAACAAATCTTAAGAAGAGGTGAACTAAATATAACATGTTAATAATATAGCTGTATTGGTAACCTTACTTTCATAACTGAAATTATTACATAGGTGGCAATACATCATCTGATCATTCAAGTTTTCTTCTGAATCATTCATTTTATATGGAAAACACCCCCCCAGTATCTTCATGGGTGTGTATGTTTTTACTAGTTAAAATGTCCTAGCCCCTCCTCAAATTCAGTCACATGTATTAACTTTCAACTCAGGGTTATTAGTACTCTTGTTTCCTCTATGTTTTCTTCTTCGTGCTTGAAAGAAGTGCCGATTGTAGCATTTCTTCCCCTCCCCTGTTGATGTCCATTTTTATGTTGTAGTTTCTAGACCTGTTGCCAATCCTCCTGCCTTAGTCTCCCAGATACCAGGTCACAAGTGTGAGGCACCATGTGCACCCCCGCCCCCATTCTCCATGTTATGACGCAGAGGTAATGACAATTATACCAAACTGCCAGAAAGAGTTATATGACACATCCCCATTTAAAGTGTAAATAAAACAAAACAAAACAAAACAACTGTTTCCTCCCTAGCTTTTTGTTGTTGTTTTGTTTTGTTTTATTTGTTTGTTGTGCACTTGGATGAAGCTCTTTGGGGGGGTAGATTTTCAAAAATATCCTACTGGAATTCTTAATTTACACTGTAATATTGTCCTTCATAAAGCTTGTATTAGATTACACTCCATCACAGTGTGTCTGAGTTTTCCCACCTTGCTTCAAGCCAAACGGTTTCCAGAGGAGGGGCTTCAGCAGAGCCTTTCCAGAACAAGTTAGGAGATGGTGGCACACCATCATGGCTCAGAAATAGCCACACAGGGAACAGCAGTCAGACAACTTATTATGGTTGACCAGGGGGGCACTAGAATTGCTTTTCTTGCCAAGGCTCTTGCTTGACCAGAAGAAGCAGTAATGCATTTAAATCATTTCCGATATGAAAAACATTATTTCAGAAATCTCAGAATCCTCAACTGGTTTTGTGTATTTTGGAAACTTAAAATGAGATCTTGGTGTTTTTCAGCCCACCTCTGGGGCCTAGTGGTGTCTTTTTATCTGTGAGTTTTTATGGTCTCATTCTCTTTCAGTTCTCAGCTTATAAAGAGAAACAGACAGTTTCTGTAATCAGTTTTCCCCAAGAGTATGGTATTTAAGGTGGTGGTGGTGGTGGTGGTGGTGGTGGTGTGTGTGTGTGTGGTTTGTTGGTAGTAGGACTTTGACTAGAAGCAATCAGCAGCATATCTAGTGCATATTGCTTCCATTATAGTCTGTTTTTAATTGTATGAGCTGGGAGGGGAAGTTCCAAGTTATAGAAATCTATTGATATGTCCCACACAGATACTGATCATCCTTTTAAAAAACATATGATAAAAAGCATATGATAAAGACTTTAAGTGTATGCATTAGACAGCATATATTACATATTCTCACTAAAATTTAAGCTTCACTGATGAACACATTTTTAACTGTTTTCAGCCATTTTTAAGTGATTTTAATACTCTAATTAAATTATTTAATTTAATGAAATAATTAAATTTAAATTATTAGGTCATTACATTAATTAATAATTAAATTATTTAATTAAGAAATTATTTTAAAATTTAATTAATTTGAAAGTAATTCTAAGAGTGATAATTTTTAAATAATTTTAAGAACAGTTCTGAAGGCTTCTTGTATATTCATGGGCATCTCTCTCTTTAGGTTAGGGAAGTTTTCTTCCATAATTTTATTGAAGATATTTGCTGGCCCTTTAAGTTGTAAATCTTCACTCTCATCTATGCCTATAATCCTTAGGTTTGGTCTTCTCATTGTGTCCTGGATTTCCTGGATATTTTGGGTTACAAGCTTTTTGCTTTTTGCATTTTCTTTAACTGTTGAGTCCATGGTTTCTATGGTATCTTCAGCGTCTGAGATTCTTTCTTCTATCTCTTGTAGTCTGTTGTTGATATTTGCATCTATGTCCACTGATTTCTTCTGAGCACATAAGGGGTATCAAAAATAATTAATGAATGTGTAAGAGTTTCAGAAAATTTGGGATTATGTTGACTGCTATGGGAATTTGAATACAGTAAAGTTTAAAAAGAGTAGACAGGAGTTGGAGTTCCTATTCTCAAGGAAAGTATAGCAGAAAACTATAGATTTAAAAGGTGCATATGTCACTAATATTGAAACTGCTGTTTTATAAGTTAAAAGAAGGTAGCACTTTCTTCTATTACTTGATAAAGATAAAGCCAGTTCTTTAATTCTCTTATCTAATCTTCATACTGACTTTATGACCATTTGCCCCAAGCCCTCCTAGTTAAAACAATGTTCATTTGGAGTTTTTAAGAAAAGATATTTTGTGTTTCCTGGTCTTATTATACCATATAGTAGAATTAAAGGTCTTAAGGGTCTTTAAAGAACTTAAGGGTCTTTAAAGAACTTAAGGGTCTCAATGGCTTGTTCAGTATAACCTATAGATAAATTTCTGAAAACAAAAATAATTTTCTGAGACTGCTCCGCTATGTGTCCCTGGCTGGCCTCACACTTACAGAGATCTTCCTGCCTCTGCCTTTGCCTCTGCCTCTGCCTCTCTGCCTCTGCCTCTCTGCCTCTGCCTCTGCCTCTGCCTCTGCCTCTCTGCCTCTGCCTCTGCCTCTGCCTCCTACCTGTGATCTACAATGCCCAACATGAAACATTTAAGATTTACAAAACTCCTACTCCAAGTTTCCCTGACTTTCCAGTGTAACCTGCACTATTTTGCATTTTTTCTCTATTCTGGTTAATATGTCATTGTAGCCTCTGTCAATGTTCCTCGCAGGTCCTTTAAAATTCATGAAATCTTCTGATATTATGGTGACTTGCCTTAGGTTTCAAGTAAGTGAATAGTCTTGGGGATTAATCCTAACTGGATTAATCTGTAATAACCATGGCTTTGTATTGTATTCATAAATAAATAATTGCATAATAGCACTATTGCTATAATAATTTTTCTTCACTGTGTATGTATCTCAGTTGTACGTTATGAGCACAACTATGTACAAGTGTATCCAGGTAGATATTAATTTATATGAAATGTATTGAATCCATCTGCCTATATTTCTAGTAATGGAAATTATAGTTTTAAAAATATAAAGGTCTTTCAAGAAACTCCCATGTAATTTATCTTTATCATTGTAAAGAATATAATACTTTTGTAAATATACTCACAAAAGTTGATTACAAACAAAAAGAGTAAGTGTAGGCATAATGTAGGGATCGCTTACATGTTAGCTAATCATTTGTATCAGCACACAAAAAAGTCGGTTTAGCTTCATGTGGCATGTATGCCTTGCAAACTAATGCTTTCCAGTTGGACTTTGATCCTAACACGTAGGTAGGCTCGTAATCAGTGTGAGCAGCCCCAGCTTAGTAACCTGTAATAGACTTTAAGAGGATTTGTAAAGATTTTTAACTGACGAGCACACTTTTCCAGTAACCCAGAACAACCAATGCAGAACATAAAATTCATGTAATTGAAAGTAGCATTTCATAATTGACGTTTGACCATTATAGTCTCTAACCTTAGCGTGAGAATAACCCCACAGCCCAAGCGCTACAGAATTCCCTCTTGTTTATGCCGACACTCCTTTCTCTTATAATTCCCTTTCTCCCTTGCGTTGCTGTAGTTTAAGGTGTTGTATGGTAGAAGTCTCTGTGGCCCCTCTTGTGGTCATCCTGTACCCGTCAGTGATAGGTTGGTGGGAAAACTGTAACAGGCAGACATGAGGGTTACTCAGCCACTAGCCTCTAACCGGACGTCAGATATGACTAGAGCGGGGAAGCATGCCTATTGGGTGGGTTTCGTTGTTTTGTTTTTTATTGTTTTCTGTGCCGGAAATGGAACTCAGAGTCTCCCTGTGTGTGAATCGGGCGCGGTAGCATGAAGCTGCATCGCTAGTCTCTCACCCGTGGTAGATCCTCATCTCTATCCTGGTTCCCCTCAGGATTCTGAGGGCCCCTGAATCTGTCCTCCAGTTTCCCAGGCCTGTCTTCATGCCCTTACCGCAAACATCAATGTCATTTTTGTGTCTCCTAAGGGAAATTATGATGCTAGATGGTTAGCAGTGTATAAGTAGACATTTTAAATAGGCATTGGCAGTTTTTACCTTGCTTGCTTTTCCTTTATATCTAACAATCCACACCTCATTTAGATTGATAGATCCGTTTATTAACATGTATCATTGTTATCAGTAGTAGCATGTACTTATATTTCCATGTCTTACTCTGTTATTCTGAACTGTTTATATTGCTTTAAAAAAAAAAAGAACTTGCTTTGGGAGCTCTTACTGTGTAGCCCAGGCTAGCCTTGAGCCATCTCTCTGCCTCCTTCTCTGCCTCCATCTCTCAGCTGTTAGGATCATAGGTGTATGTCCCAAGCCTTGGCAGCTGGCTTTAATCTTTCAGATGACTTTATTATCTGCCTTGGACTTCCTTATGTGCTGATTTTTGTGAAGTGACTCTTCCAAGAGAGCTGTGGTTTTGGAAGTAGTCAGTGGAAGAGCTGACACGGGTACTGACTCACACCCTAAAGCACTGCATACAGTTACTGAAAAATTTGTTCCCAGAGAAAATGCTAACATTCAAAAGGAAGACCTCTGTTACAAAGGAACAGTACACAGAGGACAAAGTCAGTTCTCTGTCACTTGGCTTCCAGGGATCAAACTCAAGCCATCAGGAGACTGCGGCAAGGGCTTTTACCCACAGAACCATCTCGCTGACCCCATCCAGACATTGCTAAGGAATTTAAGAATAAACCAGGCATGGTGGTGCACGCCTTTAATCCCAGCACTTGGGAGGCAGAGGCAGGTGGATTTCTGTGTTCGAGGCCAGCCTGGTCTACAGAGAGAGTTCCAGGACAGCCAGGGCTATACAGAGAAACCCTGTCTCGGAGGGGGGGGGGGAAAGAATAAAGGAAATGACGGTAGCACTGAGTTGTATGTTTTATTATGTTTTTTTTAATTGGATATTTTCTTTATTTACATTTCAAACATTTTCCCCTTTCCAGGTCTCCCCTCTGGAAACCCCCATCCCAACCCCCCTCCCCTGCTTCTATGAGAATGCACCCCCACCCATCCACCTACTCCTGCCTTCCTGCCCTGGCATTCCCCTACACTGGGGCATCAATCCACCTCAGACCCAAGGGCCGATCCTCCCACTGATGTCCAACAAGGCCATCCTCTGCCACATATGCGGCCGGAGTCATGGGCCCCTCCATATGTACTCTTTGGTTGGTGGTCCAGTCCCCAGGAGTTCCTGGGCATCTGGCCCGTTGACACTGTTGCTCCCCCATAGGGCTGCAAACCCCCTCAGTAATGGTAGATATGCATGAACTTGTAGAGCCCTGCACATTAGAAAACAAAGTGTCAGTCTGACGCTGTATCTAAGTTCGCATTTGAAAAGGGAGTTTGTTATAGAGTTTGACACCTCTACCATACACTGATAGTACTATGGGAAAAACTTCGAAATCAACAGCAGCAAACCAGAAAGCCGTGTCAAGGTTAGGACTCAGAAGCAGCTTCAGAGCTGTCTGCAAGTGGGAGTCAAAAAAGAAGAAAAGAACAGCTTATATATAACATCTTGGGTTTAGTAGATATTTGTTTCCTTCCAATATCATAGAATATAGCATAATAGCTCAGTTCCTCATTAGCAACATAACCCTGCCCATCACCCAGATTTCCTTTGTCATTTTATATTTGAATAGTAAATTCATAGATTGTAAAATTAAATATTGTGACAATACAATATCAGAAAAAGTACTATAGGAGAAGTTTTCTTTTCTTTTCTTTTCTTTTTTTTTTTTTTTTTTTTGATTTGTTTTTTTTGGAGACAGGGTTTCTCTGTGTAGTCCTGGCTGTCCTGGAACTCACTCTGTAAACCAGGCTGGCCTCGAACTCAGAAATCCGCCTGCCTCTGCCTCCCAGAGTGCTGGGATTACAGGCGGTGGCCAGGCAGCTTTCTTTTTATCCTCTTCTAAGGACAAATTCTAAATCCCTTAGAATTTGTGTACCTTACCATAAGCCTCAAATAAAACAGAATTCATCTGCTCAGCGTTTCCTTTATATGGACAGATATTTTTGCTGCCATGATCTAATAGCCAAGAACTTGTCAGCCTGCCTCTTCATGCTAGCTTCCCTAGAGTCAACAATCCTCAAAATAGTGAACTTCTGTAAAATATACATTTGCTGACTGGGGAGATAGCTCAATCAAGAAATCTGAGTTTGATCCTAAGAATCAATGTTTAAAAAAAAAAAAAGTCACTTTGGAGTGACTCTGCCTAGCCATCAATGATGCGTTCCAGGCCAGTGAGAGACCCTGTCTCAAACGAACGGTGGACGGGGCTGGCTGATGGCTCAATAGGTAAAATGTTTCCCTCCCACACATGAGGACCTAAGTTCAGATCCCCAGGGCCCATGTGAACTGCCAGGCATCGAGGCACATGCCTGGATCCCATGAAGAGATGGAATTCTGGGAAGTCTGATGGCCAGCTCTGGGCCAATCAGAAACTCTGAAGCAAATGCTGGGAGGAGCCTGAGGAGTGATTGTTCTCTGGCTTCTAGGTGCACAACCACGCGTACACACAAAGGCAGATGGTGCCTGTGGAATGATACCTGAGGTGGTTCTTCGGCCACCACACACTCACAAATGTACATCTACACACACACAAACATACAGTCGAGCGAGCATGTGCGCGCATGCGCGCGCATGCACACACAACATAAATTAGTATTACATAGTTTTAAATTGTGTTTACTTCCTTCCCGGGTGTGTTTTTCACTATTGCAGAGCCAGGAAGCCCTCACATAGCATGCAGCTCTTTAGCAAAACAGAAAGGCATAAACTGGACTTGGGAGTTTACTTTTGAACTGACAGGTTATGAAATGGGTTTCAGAATATTTAGAGCTGGGCAGTGGTGGTGCACACCTTTAATCCCAGCACTTGGGAGGTAGAGGCAGGCAGATTTCTGAGCTTGGGGCCAGCCTGGTCTACAGAGTGAGGTCCAGGACAGCCAGGGCCACACAGAGGAACCCTGTCTCCAAAAACCAAAACCAAAAAAAAAAAAAATGTATATTAAAGAAGATAGATTTCCTGAATTTAGTGCTTATCTGTAATCTCAGCACTCAGGAAGGAGGATCCAAAGTTCAAGGACATCTTGGGAAGAAAAGGAAGATTGTAAGTAGATAAGAGTGGATATTTTGACTGGCTTCTATCCC
This sequence comes from Apodemus sylvaticus, assembly GCF_947179515.1. Taxonomy (NCBI): domain Eukaryota; kingdom Metazoa; phylum Chordata; class Mammalia; order Rodentia; family Muridae; genus Apodemus; species Apodemus sylvaticus. The sequence goes on from NC_067487.1 coordinate 64,624,209, forward strand.
ATTCTTCTTCTATGGAGCCAGCTAAATAAATTGGCTAATGACAATCAGAGAATATATGAATTAGGTATGGTGCTGCACATTTGTAATCCCGCCAGTCTGGAGGTACAGGCGCTAAAAGGCTCACCAGTCAAGGCTATTCAGGCTACATCTGCATATAGTGCTATAGTGAATGAGACCCTGTCTCTAACTCAGTACATAAGAGTATTTTAATAGCTATTGTCCTGTTGGTGTGACGAGACATGACCGAGCTGCCTTATAAAAGAAAGCATTTAACGGGCACTTGCGTGCAGCTTTAGAGGGATCGCTATGGTGGGGAGGATAACTACAGACACAGCTTTGGCACTGCTGTAGCTGTAGCTGAGGACTCACATCTAATCTGCAGGCTGCAGTCAGAGGAGAGATAGGGACAGACAGACAGACTGGGCCCTGGCATAAGCTTTTTGAAACCTCAAACCTCACCCCCAGTGACACACCTCCTCTGAGGCCATACAACCTAATTCTGCCAGTCCACCACTTGAGAACCTGACGTGCAAATATATGAACTCTGGGGGCCCTTCTCATTCAAACTGCCACAGGTTCCCAAAAGCAATTTTCTGTGGTAAAAACTTGAGTCTTCTTTTGCATACATACTCCTAGCTTAGAACCTATAGGGCTTTGTTAATTTATCATTTCTATATAATACATTTACATGGAAAAAATAATTCAGGCTAAATTATTTTTGACTCCTCCCCTTTTCAGTGCTCAGGACCCAACCCAGGACCTTGAGTTTGCTAAGCAAGCCTTATGCTGCTAACATTTATCCTCAGCTCCTTTTACAAAGATTTCAAAAATGAAGTCAAGCCAAGTGTTTTGCATTTTGAAAACACAATGTTGCATCTGTGTTTTCATTCCCATTATATAAAACTGTGGACATATGGTTTCATTTATGAGTATGTAAAATAGTTTGAAAGAAACATGGAAAAATAATCTGTTAATGTCTTGGGGTTGTGATTTATCTTTAAAGTTTAAGATATAACATAATAAATAAAAATGAAAAGGGAACTTACGGTTACTAATAATTATTTGATTATTAATTTGAAGACTTAAATTTAGAATAATCTCAATTCATTGTGTTTTAAATTGGATGGTAAAGGAATAGTTGCAGTTTACAATATTGCTCAAGGTATTACATCTGTTGATGAAAACATAAATATTTGAACATCTGGGAGTTTTAAAAATAATAGTCTAATATATGTTTAGGTTTTCTCCGTATGGGGCTTGAATCTTCCCAATATATTGGAAATGAAAACACGCTCCTCACAGGAGCCTGCCTTAGCTCTATTTCCCTTTCATGTCTCTTTCCCTTTGTCTCTTCCCACCATCTGCTCCCTGGGGGTAGATTATTCTTCATGTATGCTGGTATATTCATTCAGATTACTTTGGTCACTATGCCAAATACTCACGATATTGCTCGCACGCTTGGTGTACCTTTCAGAAGCCCCCATCCTAAAACCGCTCCCTTAGAATTCCTTTTGAAACATTGCAAGTTTCCATCCTTATTACCACCAAAAACACAGGGTTTGCTTTGTGTTTTTACGTGGTAATCTGATTAGTCAGCAATGGAATCAGACTGGGAAGAATTCGAAGATTTCCAGAGAAAATGTGCTCTTTAACCGCGGTCCTAAGCCACAGGAACCAAGAATTCTTTCCTTTGAGCTGCACACTTGTGTTTTATTTTGTTTTACAGAAGCAGGTTGTCCTTTAGTCGGCACACTGGGAACTGTGTATTTCTGTTTGCTTCCTAATGAACCAGACTATCTCCTGTGATGACAGGGTATAAAAATGTTGGCCATCACTCTCTGCAAGGTTGCAGTTGTATCCATGTGTCTGGTTTATGCTACTTGTGATGATGCTTAGCGGTCATAGCATGAATACTAATTTGAGTGGAAACAAAACCCACCTGTGATCTGTGAGCTTTCGGTTTTCCTTGGGGGTGCTCACCTGGTCCTTTTGTAGTCTTTACCTAGAGAGAAGTAAGACTATAGTAAACCCCACAGCTCGGGAAGTTTGGCTTAGGATTCATAAGAGCAGCAAGAACAACTAACTGAGATCTTATCGCCTATCAGGCACTGTGCTGAGCCCTTAACATTATCTGCTGATCTAACAAAGCCATTTGAAATAAGGCTCACCATTTCCTGCAAAAATAGGAAAGCCATTTTACTTGTGATGTTATATAAACATCTCCACCAGAATTTCTAGATACACTCCCTGAAGAAGTAATAAAAAGAGGATGACCACCTGGTGGTGGTGGTGGCGCACGCCTTTAATCCCAGCACTTGGGAGGCAGAGGCAGGCAGATTTCTGAGTTTGAGGCCAGCCTGGTCTACAGAGTGAGTTCCAGGACAGCCAGGGCTACACAGAGAAATCCTGTCTCGGGGTGGGGGTGGGGGGGAAGATGACCAGAACTAATAAGAGATTTAAGAAAACTTGAAAAGTTAGGTAAATACTCATAAAATGCAAAAGCAGACTCACTACAATAACATAGATGATAATGTCAAAAAAATTCCTAGCAATTAAGACACTAAAACTATAAGGATAAAGGGTTTATTTCTGCTCACAGTTCTGGGAAGTCAAGTCCATGTCTGGTATTCTGTGGTGAGGAACTGATGGAAACATTATGATGACCCACCCCCAAGGACCTGCTGTTAGACCCCCTTCCCTTAAAAATCCCGCTACCTTAGAGACTAAAGCCTTTAGAGAATATTCAGGACACACTATAACTATTAGCTTGGTCTGATAACTTTGCCTTTGATGTAGAAATAATCAAAAAGATGTAGTTTCAATTGAAAACTGGGAGGTCAGAGTTTGCTGCCCTCAATGAGAAGGCAACGGTTCAACAAAGGCTTGAAACAGATGTGAAAATTTAACCTAGATGATATCTGACGTACATGAAGCCCCATGCAGAACAAGGCAGTGCCAAAGGTCTCCAGACTAGAATGTGACGGCCTGCATTGAAAACCAGCAAGGAGGACTGTGGCTAGAGTGCTGTGAGAGAGGAGGCAAGCCTCAGACAGCTGTGCGAGTTGCAGTGCAGCAAGGGCCTAGATTCTTGTCTGTCTTGGTTGTGCCTTAGAGGTGTTGTTTGTTTGTTTGTTTGTTTGTTTCTTTCTTTCTTTCTTTCTTTCTTATTTTCTTCTTAAGACAGCACCTTTTTGTGTATCCATGGTTGTAGATTGGATTATCTTTGAACTCACACCTGCCTCTCCTCCCCAGCACTGGGAGTAAAGGTGCGCACCACCAACCCAGCAGATCTAGATTCTTTGGAGCCTTTGAGGGATTTTAGACCTTTTTTTTTTTTTTTTCTGAAATGAGATAGAATGGCATTGTACAACATTCAGCCAAAAAGTGCCACAGTCTAATTTGTGTCTTTAAGGAGTCAGTTGGGAAGCTGAGGATGGGACAGGGGTCAGGGGATGGAACACTGGGCATGAGGACCAGAGTTCAAATCCCTAGAACTGGCCTGAAAAGCCAGAGAGGTGTTAGCGCTGGCTGGTGCTCATCTGTAATCCCAGCAGGCAGAAAACAAAGACAGGGCCCCCACCCGCAACCCCGCCCCCGGAAGCTGACTAGTTAAACTAGCCAGAGTTTCTGAGCTCCAGGTTCAGCTAGAGACCATGTGTACATCTAAAGTGGAGAGCCATGAGAAAGCACGCACACAGGAACGTACATTCCTCTTGCAGGGAAGAAGGTGGAAGAGAAATGAATAAAATCAGTTGGACTTCCAAGTCGATAATCATACAGCAGGAGAGCAGACTCAGAATCAGAGCTTGTGTTGTAGTTATCCAGGCCCTAGATTAATGGTAGTTCTCATTGCCTGCCGGATCAGCGGTGAGGAAAGTGAGAAGCAGTTACACTCAGGATGTGTATTGAAAGGGTCCACAGGACTTCCTGATAGTTTGGATATGGATGTTGAAAAGAGAGGATCCCAAAAGACTCCCATGCCACAGGCTTGGGCACTTGAAAGGACTTGGGCTCACCTGAGAGGAGAAAGGGAGCTAGTGGAACTGGCTTGGGCGGGGAAGCTCTATTTGGAAATGTTAACGTTTTTAGAAACATTTCTATTTAACAGTCTTGTACATGTATATAATGGATTTGGGTCATGCTCACCCGCTCTTACCTTCTCCTGAATCTGTTTCATTCTCTCCGACTGCTGCTGTCTTCCCTGCAAGTCTCTCCCCTACTTTTTTGGACATACTAAAACTTAAGGTGCCAGGTAGGCACTGAGCTATTAACCTGGAAGTCATTGGCATATAAACCGCACTAAGAGTATCCTGATGAAAATGAACGCATCAGCAGGCAGGGAGATCGCTGTAAACCAACTTTACCTTTCTCACAATCTTGCCGACCAGCTCAGTTCTGATACAATTAAAAACCCAAATCAATTCTGAATGTTTGGCCAGCTAACAAATATAAATATGTTAATGTGTAAAATATATGTAAAATCATAATCATTCAATATGTTTCTTTTCATGCACTTTAACATTTAAAGGGCAAGGCAAATTAAATGGAGGAGTTCTTTTGTATTGCTGTCATAATTGAATTACATTTACCTGCTTTCCTAGAACAATGTCAAGTAACAGAATTGCTGAAATAAAATCTCAGCTTGACTGTAACAGATAAGGGAAAAGAGTTCAAGTAATGCAGGCAGAAAATCAGCCTGTACTCCTTCAGATGTAGACCATTGGGGGTAACAGCCACACTTCTCGAGCACTTTGGGAGGATATTGAAAGCACATGTGCATCTCAATGCTGATATCCAGATCTCCCAGGCATACTTCGTATATACTGAGACTTGAGCATCAAGATCTGTGTAAAGGTCTCCAGCGAGGTGCCATATATAGCAGTGTTTGAGAATAAATAGTGTATACATTTTTGTTTTAAATAGTGTGTTGCTGTGTAGCCCTAACAGGCCTAGAACTTGTAAAGCCTTCTGCTTCAGCCTCCCAGGTGATGGGAATATAGGAGGCCTGCATCAACGCACCAGAATTTTACCTCTCTAAGAAATCAGAGTATTAAAATTTTCTTTAAAAGATTCCTTCACCTCCAGCAGGAAGACAGGGCATCAAGTGAGTGAGGGGGTTGCCATCCCACAGTCAAAACTCTGACCCATAATTGTTCCTGTCTGAAAGAACTGCAAGGATGGAAATGGAGAAGAGCCTGAGGAAAAGAAAGTCCAGCAACAGGCCCAAAGTGGGTCCAACTCAAGGGGAGGTTCCAAGGCCTGACACTATTACTGAGGCTATGGAGCACTCACAAAAAGGGGGCTATCATGACTGCCCTCCAAAAGACCCAACAAGCAGCTGAAAGAGTCAGGTGCAGATATTTGCACCCAACCAATGGACAGAAGCTGCTGACCCCTGTGGTTGAATTAGGGAAAAGCTGGAAGAAGCTGAGGACTTCTGTGACCCCGTAGGAGGACCAGCAGTCTCAATTAACCTGGACCGAGATCTGTCAGACACTGGACCTCCAACCAGGCAGCATACACCAGCTGATAAGAGGCCCCCAACACATATACAGCAGAGGGCTGCCAGGTCTGGGTTTAGTCAGAGATGATGCACCTAACCCTCAAGAGACTGGAAGCCCCAGGGAGTTTAGAGATCTGGTTGGGTGGGAAGGTGGGGACATCTTAGTGGAGACAAGGGAAGGTATGGGATGTGGAACAGTCAGAGGGTGGATGGGGGAATAAAATTTGGAGTGTAAAAAAAAAAAAAGATTAAATACAAAGAAGGAATATAAAAAAATTAATGAAAGTAATTTTTATTTTTTTCTAATCATACCCAGGATAGGAGCAGCATTATTATTAAGAAAGACTTTAAATTCAGAGAGGCTATTTCATTGTTGTAGGTACATGGCTGCTGTTCACCTAGCCATTTAGTTGTAGTGTAAGTGAACCCTGATTTGGTGGTAACTGATGGCAAGGGAGCGTCAGAGTTGGGTACAGAGATGCTATCCCAGTTCTTCAGCTCACTAGATGAGTTATAATACAGAATTCATATAACCTTGCTTAGTTTTTGAATTTTTTTTCTTTCTGATAAGTAACCAGAGGAAATAATCGTGGGAATTAAATCTGGTGTGCAGGTTGTTATATAGTTTTATGTATATATTTTTTGAGTAAAACTTTTTAAAATTTATTATTGTGTGTGTGTGATGTATGCGTGTATGTGTATATGTGTGTCTGGCTGTCTGTGCAGCTATCTGTGTAAAACTGGTACAAGCATGCCACAGAGCATGTGTAGAGGTCAAAGAACAACTTTTGGAAGTTGGTTCTCTGTGTCCACTGTGGGAACTGGAGATTGAACTCAGGCTGTCAGGCTTGCAGGACAGGGATCTTATCCACTGAACTATATCGCTACCTCATATGTATGGGTTTTGTAGACTGGTTTTCATTGTTGGACCCAAGCGATCCTCCTGCCTGAACCTTCCACTGTTTTTCTTAGCTTTAAAAGTGGTGTAACATTGCCATGCAATCACTTCCTGGGTGTGAATGGATTTTTTTTCTATAGTTTTGCTACTAGAATTGAGCTCTATATATAGTCCATATGATTGCAACAGAAGTTGGCATGTGTGTATAGTAGAGAACTTTTGGCAAGTATGGTAGTGTTATTTTATATTTGTTCTCTATACAGTGGATAAAAGTTTGAGGCTTAACAAGAGCACCAAGTTTATAAATGAAGCACTACTACAGCTAAAATCACATCCTGACCCTCACACAGTGATAGTGGGTAGCTTTAGTACCCCCACACTCACCTGCAAACAGATAAAAACTAAACAGGTAAATGCTGAAGTTAAATGTCATAAATCAAATAGACCTGTGTTTACAGATATTTATTGAACATTTCACCAAAACACAAAAGAATATACTTTCTTCTCAGAAGCTTATAGAACTTTCTTGAAAACTGACTATGTACTTGTATACAAAGCAGTAAGTCTCAACAGATACCAGAAAACTGAAATTAGACCCTGGATCCTTTCTAACCAACATGGATGAAATCTGGATATCAGCAGCAGCAGAAAGCTTAAAAACTCACAGATACTGAGCAATTCGCAATTGGAATGAAAAATGGGTCAAGACAGAAACCAAGAAAGAAACTATTAAACTTTTTAGAATTGAGTGAAAATGAAAACATAAGATTCTTCATCCTATTCTAGTGGGCTTGATGAAGTCAGTTCTGAGAGGCAAGTTGATACCACTAAATGTCTACATCAAAAAAATCAGACAGATCTCATATTAGTAACTTGGTCACACACCTGAAAGCTCTAGAACAACAACAATAGAAAAATAACACTCAAAATAAGATGGCGAAAAATAAACTAAGGACTGAAGTCAATGAAATAGAAACAAAACAAAATAATACAAAGAATCAATGAAAGGAAGAGTTGGTGCTTTTGAGAAAAATCAGTAAGATTGACAGATCCATAGCCAAGTTAACTAGTAGAAGGAAAGAGAAAATCAAATTAACACTATTAGAGATTGAAAGGGGACATGACAACAGACACTGATGAAATCCAAAGAATAATGACATCCTTTAAAAATCTGTAATCTACTGTACTGGAAAACATAAAAGAAATGGATGAATTTCTTGACATATATGGCCTCCCAAAGTTAAATCAAGACCGGATAAGGAATTTAAACAGACCTATAACCCCTGATGAAATAGAAGCAGTAATTAAAAGTTTCCTCATCCAAAAAGCTCAGGGACTGAGGGATTCAGTGCAGAATTTTATTAGACCTTCAACAATTAAATGTCAATACTTTTTAAATTATTCTACAAAGTAGAAGCAGAAAGAACATTCCCTGATTCTTTTCATGAAGCCACAATTACCCCAATACCAAACTATACAAAGACCAACAAAATGAATTACAAACCAATATCCATTATGAACATAGGTGCAAAAAAAAATCACTAAAATACTTGCAAACCAAATCTAAGAACACATCAAAATTATTGTCCAATTGTCTGATCAACTTGGCTTCAACCCAGAGAGGCAGAGATGGTTCAGGATATATAAATCATTACACGTAATGCACCACATAATGATCATCGCATTACATGCAGAAAGGCCTTTGACAAAAATGCATCGTCCCTTTATGTTAAAAGTCCTGGAGAAACTAGGGAAACAAAGGACATACCCCAACACAATAAAGTATGTTTCAGCAATTCCTCAGCCAGTGTCAACCTAAACAGAGAGGAACTTCAAGCATTTGTACGGATATGAGGACCAATAGATCACTTCCCACTCTCTCCACATCTATTCAGTACAGTGCTTGAAGTCTTAGCTAGAGCAATAAGACAATTGAAAGAGACCAGGGAAATACAAATAGAAAAGAAAAAAAAAATCAGTGGTTTTTTGTTTTTTGTTTTTGTTTTTTTGTTTTTTTTTTAAGTTGCAGATAATATGATTCTATACATAAAAGGCATTAAAAACACCATTGGGAAATTTCACTGCTGCTAAACACTTTAAGTAGTTTAAACACCCATATTTATCACTCTGCATAAAATACCTCGAAATGAGTCAAAGACCTCAATATAAGGCCCTGATTCTGATATAAGAGGGGTAGGACAAAACACACAAAAGTCAGTAGCTTTCCTATATACAACTGCCAAACTGAGAAAACATGGAAATAATGCCTTTCATAATACCCTCTAAAAATATTTGGGGTAAATCTAATCTAAACTTGTACAATAAAAACTTTAAGACATTGAGGAAATAAATTATATACCAGAAGCTGGATAGATTTCTCATGCTCATAGGTTGATGAGATTAATATAATGAAAGTGGCCATCCTACTAAAAGTAATATAGTATAGATTCAACACAATTCCCATCAAAATTCCAACACTTTTCTTCACCACATTAAAAAAACAATTTTCAGATTCATATGGAAACTCAAAAAATACAAGATATCTAAAATAATATAACAATTCTGGTTGATAAAATAACTATTAGACATCACCATCTCCAATCTCAAGTAAGACTACAGAGCTATGTTAATAAAAAATCATGAATTGTCATAAAAATAGACATGTTGATTAATGGAATTGAGTTGAAGACTCAGCCTAAAGTCCACACACCTATAGATACATGATAATTTTTGGCAAAGAAGCCAGAAGTGCACACTGAAAAAGAAGAAAGAAAAAAAAAAGACAGCATCTTCAGCAATTGGCGCTGTTAAACTAGATGATTGCATGTAGAAGAATGTAAATAGATCCATATTTATCACTATGCATAAAATACCTCCAAATGAGTCAAAGACCTCAATATAAGGCCCTGATTCTGATATAAGAGAGGTAGGACATAGTGTTGAACTCATGACACAGGAAAACACTTAAGATACTACTAGCACAGGCAGTAAGACCAACAATAAATGGGACCTCATAAGACTGAAGAGCTTCTGTATGGCCAAGGACACCATCCATTGGGCAGAGAAGCAGGCCGCACATTATGAGAGATCTATATCAATTGCATATCTGAGTTTGTGTGTGTGTATCCCAGTTTGAAAATGGGATACAGAACTAAACAGTTCTCAAAAGATAAAACACAAATGGTTGAGAAGCACTTAAAGAAATGTTCAGCATCCTTAGTCATCAGGGAAATGCAAATCAAAAGTACTTTATGATTTCACCTTACACCAGTCACATTGGCCAAGATAAATAAAACAAATGACACCTGATACTCATGAGGATGTGGGGTTGGGGAACCCTTACTTGCTGATGAGATGCAAACTTGTACAGCCACTGTGAAAATCAGCGTGGTGGTTCCTTAGGAATCTGGAAATCATTTTACTTCAAGATCCAACTAGATCACTCTTGGGCATATACCCAAAGGATCTCTATATCCTACTGCAGAGATACTTGTTCATGGATATTCTAATCATAATAGCCAGAAATTTATAACAGCTAAGCTGTCCATCAAATGATACATGAATAATGAAGTGTAGCAGGATGGAATGTTCAGCTCATTAAAAAAAAAAAAGTCTTTACATTTCAGATAAATGGATAAATCTAGAAACTAAGACCCAAAGACACAAATATTGTATGTTTTCTCTTATATGTGGGTCTTAGCTTTTAAGCTTTCAATGTGTATTCTATGGTATGTATAACAGAGGTTAGATACCTAGTAAGGGACTGGAGGAAAGAGAGGATCTCCCAGGGAAGGGAATTTAGGATATATTGTTATAAAGGAACAGTGATAAGAGGGAGTCCTCTTGGAGTGGGAGGACTAAATGGGGAAAGGAAAGAAGAGAAGTGGGGGAGGAGATATATATATGAAAGAAATCAAAATGGAGTCATCAAGTAAGAGACAATGCCCCAACTAGAATCTTATGCCACCACGTAAAACCTCCAGTCCCAGGAATAGGTTACATCTATTTAAATCATTGGCCAAAGTGACACCAAAGAAATTGCCAAACATCTTAGGCTATATCCAAAGCTATTTGTTGTTTTCTAAAACTGTTGGTAAGTCCTTATTGCGGATACAGTACTTATATAATTCCGTCAAACATGGAAAAGTAGAGATGGTGGCTAACTAGAGGCTTCATCCTGAATGCCTCGTGTTCATGGTATGGAAAGTACCCATTCATGCTACCAGAGGAGAAAGATAACTATCAACCCAGCTACAAGCCCTGTCATCTGTAATGGTGATCTGCCAGCAAGATATGCTGGTGAAATAGTGGCACAAACATTTGTAAGTAACCCACCACTCTGGTTGGATTAAAACACACTCCATGAGATGGAACCTGTTTCTGACACCACTGTGGTAGCCAAGAACCCTAGACTAGATAGACCATGGGCCTAAGGGAAAGTCTAGCATTACTGTTCTAAAGCTGTGGTCCTCAGCCTTCCTAGTACTGCAGCCCTTTAATACAGTTCCTCATTATGGTGACACCAGCCATAAAAGTGTTTTTGTTGCTACTTCATAACTATAACTTCGTTACTGTTGTGCATTGTAAATATCTGTTTTTTCCAGTGGTCTTAGGTGAGCCCTGTAAAAGGGTCATTTGACCAACAAAGGGTTTGTGATCCACAGTTTGAGAACCACTGTTATAACCATATATTATATAAATCAATATAATATCTCCTAATAACATTCTGCTATACCCATAGATCAGTCCCTCACTCAGCCATCGTAAGAGAAACAACTTCGTGCAGTAGATGGGAACTAACAGAGAACCACAACTGGACAGTATGCAGAAAGTAAAAGATTTTGGAGCCCTGTCTTAGGTGGATGTCTCCATCAAACCATTCCCCTAGGACTCAGGGAACTCTGTAGAAGAGGAGGCAGAAGGAGTGTAAGAGCTAGAGGGGGTGGATGATTCCAAGAAAACAGGGTCCTCTGAACAGGACAGACTCACACATAAACTCAGACTCACATACTGTGGCCACACATACTGCCTGTACAGGTTCAGGCCTAGATCGTCCCACTGCTGAGAAGGGGACTAGGACTCAAGTCCCCAATCCTCATCAAGAAGCTGTCCTTAGTTGACAACTGCTTGCAACTGGGAATGTGTTTCCCCAATGGAATTTCACTAGGTATATTAATGATACTTCAGGGTAGGCCCACATTCAGCAGCACATGTCCAACACAAAATGAACCCAAAGTTTTTGTAGACTTTCTGTCCCAAATTGCTTTAATTGGGCATTTTTTTCTTACTGGGCTTTTGCTTGTTTAGTTTGGGTTGTGTGTGTGTGTGTGTGTGTGTGTGTGTGTGTGTGTGTGTGTGTGTTCTGTTTCTAAGTTTTTGGTTTTTTTAATGAGAGAATGGAAGGGTATGAATTTGAGTAGGTGGGGAGCACATGAAAAAAAACTTCTATAGAAAAAAGTGAGGTTTGGACTTGGGTGTATTTTTTAACAAATGTGTCCAGCAAATTTATGTTAGCATCTGGAATAGTAACATCTGCCTTTTAGGGCTACTTAGCACGTGTATGTAGGGCAGCAAATGGCATAGCTGGTACAAAACATGCAGGAAATGTTCATCTCTGGTCTCCCGAAAGATAGAAAGCTAAGGATAATTATGGCAAGGATTTTAGTAGGGTTTGGTTTTGGTTGGGAGGGAGTGTTCAAGACAGGGTTTCTCTGTGTAGCCCTGGCTCTCCAGAAAGTCACTCTATATACCAGTACCAGACCAGCCTCGAACTCACAGAGATCCATCTACCTGCCTTTGCTTCCCAAGTGCAGGGATTAAGTGTGCACCACCACCTCTAGCTGAGGAGTGATTTTTCAAGAACTAAAAAATGTTTTTGTTTGTTCAGACACGGTTGCATGTAGCTCGGACTAGCCTCAAATTTATTATATAGCTGGGGATGACCTTGAACTTCTGATTCTTCCGTGCCTCCCTAGTCCTAAGATTACAAGTGTGTGCGGCCTCTCTCGGATGCTATGCTGGGGGTTGGACCTTGAGCTTCTTGCATGATGCGAGCACTGTACTTAATGGTTGTTATTGCCAGCCCTTCTGTGGACACTTTCTAAAGCAGTATGTATTTTGTATGCCTTTGCAGATAATAAGAAAGAAATTGCTGTGTGTGCATCATGGATAACACAAAGGAAAGGGACAACAACTTCAAAGATGACCTTCTGCTCCGCATGGGACTAAACGATAACAAGGCAGGCATGGAAGGGTTGGATAAGGAGAAAATTAACAAAATTATCATGGATGCCACAAAGGTGTGTGCTTGCTTCTTTCAATATCTATGATTCAGTTTTTAGTATAAAGACATTAAGTTTGATTTACTATCCTTTTTATTAATTAAAAATATTTTAATATGGCATTAAGCTATGAAATGCCTTTCAAATCTGTGGCTCTTGCTACCAAAAGAGCCCTTGGTACCAAAGCTTTCTCTTTTTTACATTTTTTTGTATAATATGCATATAAAAACAAAAGAATGCACATTTTTTTCTTCTTTTTCTTTTCCCCCATGTAAAAGAATATTATAATTGAATTGGGGGCTATGCTTGTATATGTGCACGTAGTTTATTGGTCTAAACAGAATAATTGTTACTGACCGACAAAAATGTCATTTTTATCTTTTGATTTTATAGACAGTACTGTAGTGAGTCTTGGTTTTGTTTTGTTTTGTTTTTGTTTTTTTGAGGCAGGGTCTTACTGTATAGCTCTGGCTGTCCTGGCAGTCATTATATAACCCAGACTGGCCTTAAATTCATAGAGATCTGCTTGCCTTTGCTGGGATTTAACTTATGTGCTACCGTGACCGGCTTACGTTTACTAATCTTAGATGTTGGCAAGTGCAGCTGTATTAGAGAGATCTAGAAATGAAATTGCTCTATAGAATACAGATAACATGTATACACTTTTTATGAGTTTCTAAATAAAGAGCCACTTTGTCTATTTATATCTCTCCCTCCATTATATGAATTTATATATCACCATACCAAAACTGCAAGACAAGCCTGTGTCTCTGAATGTTAGGGTTTGCCGGGTTGCAGTAACCGCTTACCACTAACAACTCAGTCAAAACAATGGTCGCTGATATGAATGGGCATTTAAGGGAAGAAGACGTGCACAGGTCTCAAACACAAAAAGATACTCGACATCATTAGTCACTAATAGGATCCAGCTTTAAAAATCCCTGAAAGATGCTATCCGCACTACTGACAGCCAGAATCGCTGCGATACATAAGGCAGTGGAAAGTGTAACCAGGGATGTGGGGAGGCTGGAGCTTCATATGCAGAAACAGTGATGATTCGGTCACGGAAAACAGTTTGGCGGTTCCTCAAAGCGTTAAACGTGCATTGCCGTAACCACAGAAACACCTTGTTAAATGCATATTAAGAGGAATGGCAATGTATGGCCAAGCAAAACTGTTTATAAATCTCTATACTAGCATTTTTCGGGAGAGCCAAATGTAGAAATAACTTAGTGTCTGCAGCCTGATAAATTGACAGCCACTTGTGTTCAGTGGTGAAGCCATTGAGAATTGATTCAGTGGCTTATTATCTGTTTTCTTAAATGACTTAATGCTAACGTTCTGGAAAGAGACAAAGGAGAAAACGAATGAGCTAGCTGCTGAGACTTAGATATGGCGCGGGGACACGCCACAGTGAGGGCTCCTTTGCTGTCGTTGTTTTTCTTTGGTTTTTAATACAAATCTTAGCTCAGATTGCTTCTGTGTAGTACTATCTCACAAGAATTACGTGATTTAGGGGTGGGTGTGTGTGCATGCATGCGTGCGTTTAGGGCCTCGTACATGCCAGGGAGGCATCCTTTACACACAAGGAAACTGATGCAGAAAAGTGAAGTAATGTTCAGATTACCCAACTAACTTTAGAAATCAGTGTGACTCCAGAGTCACACTGTTAGCCACCAAGTGGCATACTTCGGTGGTCCTTTTCTTCTGAAGCTTTTCTTACGCTTTGCTTTCTCTGCAGGGGTCCAGATTTTATGGAAATGAGCTCAAGAAGGAAAAGCAAGTCAATCAACGGATTGAAAATATGATGCAACAAAAAGCTCAAATTACCAGCCACCAACTAAGGAAAGCTCAGTTACAGGTATTTATTCGGTTTCTAGGGGGAAGTCGAATAGAATAGGAATTAACTACAGAAGCGCAATACTGTCAAGTCTTTACAGCAGACAGGGTGAGGTGGACGTGCTCATTACATGCTACGCATGCTCATTTAGCAGGCATGCAGAATGCGCGTGCTCGCTAAACCTTGCTCTGCACCTGTCTCTGTGCAGAAGAGGAAGTGGAGTCTGAGGTTACTTGACTGGCTTCGAAGGACAGACAGTTGCAGGATTGGGATTTGACCAACTCGTAGCATATGTTGTTTTATTGTGGGTGTGCTTTGCAGCAAGACAAGGCTGTAAGACCGATTTGAGGGAGAGGAACTGGGTGTGGACTCTAACTCTTTATATTTAGAGTGACCATGTTTAGTAAAATAAAAAGTTACACTGCAAGTTAAATACCAAATGTGCATATTTTTTTTTAAATGAAATGATTTCTAAACACCTAGAGGTTTTTATGTTCTCCAGAAATTGCGAGGGGGGGGGAAGGGGTGAAAGATTAAAAAATTCAAAGTTCTCTTAGCTACTAAAAGTTCTTTCAACAGAAAAGTTTGGAAGGAACCTGGGTTCAGGGGACGCTATGGGAGATTGACAGCTCAAGACAATCATGGTTCTGCTGATCAGACTAAAGTTGTAGATGAGTTCATTCTCTATTAAAATCTGATGTTAACAAAGCACTGGATGGAGGAAAGCACTGTTTACAGATAAGGAGATAGGCATGGAAGGCAAAGTGATTTTCCTCTTACCCCGACTGAACATACCAATACAATTGCCATAGGAATCCACCATGCTACAGAATCTTTACCCTACTGTGGAACTCAGAGATCATGCACTTTCTCTACTGAACTGTATCATTTTTTATAAACACTTTTCCAGAATATTATTTTAACTTGGTGGTGGTGGTAGGTATCTTGGTTTTTGGTTGTTGGTTTTGGTTATTTGCATGTGACAGGATCTCATATCCCAGCCCCAGCTGACCTCAGACTCCTGACAGTTGTCTTGCTTCAACCTTCAGGGAGCTTAGACTGCAGGTGTGAGGGGCCCAACCCAGTCACAAGATAATTTTTAAGTGGCTGCTATTCTCACAAAAGATGACCGGTGTGTTGGGTCAGTCATCATTTTTGACACTTCCCTGCATTCCACTGTAGAGAGGTACCCTAACAATTTACCGCCCAACCTTGGTTCCAGTCTCTATTTTATAAGCGCCTCTGTGAAGATAGTCTTCTATCTTTGCACTCTTGTATTAATTTACATTTTCAATATCTAAGTCTTGCTTTCTTCAAATGCTTCTTTAAAGCCAAATCCCATCAGTTTCGTTACTTTTCTGTGCTGCTTTTAATTGCCTTTTATTGAGTCAGAGAAGATACTCTCTGCACACGGCGCTCCCCCTCTCATTATGAGATGTGTTCTTTTATTCTGTTTGTTATGAGACAGGTTAAGTGGGTGGCATAAGAAAACCAAAGTAACAATTTCTTCTTACATAATAAAAAATAATCGCTTGTTGAGTTACCGTTCCTGTGGAGAGAGAGAGGAACAAACAAACACATTCACCCAAGAGAGTCACTGGTGACAGGAGGGAGCAACAATCCCATAAAAGTCTGGGCTGGTGAGCCAGTGAGGGCGAAAGGTGAGGGAGGAAGGGCGGGGTTACCTGGGAGATGAGAGAGAGTGCTCCAGCAGGGGTGCTGGCCTGCATAGATGGGGTCCCTCCCTCCTCCAGCTAGCCTCCTGTGTAGTTACAACCACCCATGGCTGCATGGAGCTGGGCAGGAGTGTATACAGATGGGGAGCGGGGTCCAGGAGGAGTGAGTGCTTGTGGTCTCCAGTGAGGCCCAGCTGCCCCTCTCCACTCTTCCTGGGAGGGAATGTCAGTGGGATGGACCTTGTGAGGGCCCCTTGCCTGTACTCACAGCTGTTCTGATTTCAGGATAATGTTAGCTACGCCGTGCCCATGGTTCTATGACATCCTTGGCTCTTATTACCATAGTAATTTTGGCCACAAATTTTCCTTAAATCTATTCTATTCTATTATCTATACTATTCTATTATCTCCTGGTGTTATAATTACTGGTCTGACAAAGGTAATCCATGTTCCATTTCCCAGTGAGGAAGATGTAGTGTGGGAGTAGGGGATTAAAAGCAAATAATTTGCTGTTAAACAAGTGAGAAAGAAGTTGTAAACAATATTTAAACTCACATTCTTTTGGCAGCAACTTAACTTACAGGGCCACACATGACTACAAGAGAAGCTATAAAATGTGCTCTCTAGCTGTGTGGCCATCTGCCCAGCCTTACTGTTTAATGGAAAGAATGGAGAGATATATTTGGATGTTCAACAAACAGTCCAATGCTGTCTTCTTCCAGATTTCTAGAGTTTATTATCAATTTCTCTTCATTTATAAGATCTTATGTGAGCTGATCGGTGGTGCACGTCTTTAATCCCAGCACTTGGGAGGCAGAGGCAGGTGGATTTCTTAGTTTGAGGCCAGCCTGGTCTACAGAGTGAGGTCCAGGACAGCCAGGGCTACAGAGAAACCCTGTCTCAAAGGAAAAAAAAATCTTATGTATTAAGGATTTTTTTTACCATATATTCTAAGTGGGTTTTCAATACATATTTTAATTTTGATCACATACTTTAGAAGCTTATAATGCTGTTCTTTTTAAGACTTGTTTTAGGTTCATAGAAAAACTGCACAGAAAGTAAAGATCTCCCTGCCCTCACATGGGCTAGCCTCTAGCCGAGCACTCTCTCCCAGATGTGCACTGCACTTGTTGCAATTAATGTGCCTACGATGGCATGTCTTTATCATGCATCAATAATTTATTACTAATATTTTATGTTTTAAAGGTACAAACAAGTTTATAGCGGTATATATTCACCATTACCATACCAATAGCTCTATTAAATGTGAGTTATTGCCCTACAGCCCTTTGTGACCTATTTGTCCATCCTTCTCCTCTGCTCATCTGTGGTGATCTCTGATCTATTCACTCTGTCCCAGGCCCCACCCTGGCCAGCATCGGAATCCTGCAGTACGCAGCCTTCCACACTAGCTTCTTTCACTTAATGCTATATGCTTAGATTACTTTATGTTGTTTATGGTTTGATAGCCCACTGGTTTCATGGGCTGAATATTATTCTTTATCCAGATGTCTAACAGCTTATCCATTTCCCTACTGGAAAGCATCGTGTGTGCTTCCCAACATCTGCCAATTAGGAGTAAGCTATAGATGCCCATGCTTATAGATGCCCATGCTTATAGATGCCCATGCTATAGATGCCCATGCTTATAGATGCCCATGCTTATAGATGCCCATGCTTATAGATGCCCATGCTCTCCTTTATGTGAGGGCATAAGTTTTCAACTCCAGTTAGTAAATGCAAAGGAATATAATTTGCTAGGTCATGTGATTTTAATAGAAAAGAAACTGGGGAAGACCCTTGAGGACATCGGTACAGGGAGAAAGTTTCTGAACAGAACACCAATAGCGTATGCTCTAAGAGCAAGAATTGACAAATGGGACCTCATAAAATTACAAAGTTTCTGTAAGGCAAAGGATACCATCAAGAGGACAAATCGGCAACCAACAAATTGGGAAAAGATCTTCACCAATCCTACATCAGATAGAGGGCTAATATCCAATATATATAAAGAACTCAAGAAGTTAGACTCCAGAAAACCAAACAACCCTATTAAAAAATGGGGTACAGAGTTAAACAAAGAATTCTCACCTGAAGAACTTCGGATGGCAGAGAAGCATCTTAAAAAATGCTCCACTTCATTAGTCATTAGGGAAATGCAAATCAAAACAACCCTGAGATTTCATCTTACACCAGTCAGAATGGCCAAGATTAAAAATTCAGGAGACAGCAGGTGTTGGAGAGGGTGTGGAGAAAGAGGAACACTCCTCCACTGCTGGTGGGGTTGCAAATTGGTACAACCACTCTGGAAATCAGTCTGGCGGTTCCTCCGAAAACTGGGCACCTCACTTCCAGAAGATCCTGCTATACCACTCCTGGGCATATACCCAGAAGACTCCCCACCATGTAATAAGGATACATGTTCTACTATGTTCATAGCAGCCCTATTTATAATTGCCAGATGCTGGAAAGAACCCAGGTATCCCTTAACAGAAGAGTGGATGCAAAAAATGTGGTATATCTACACAATGGAGTACTATTCAGCCATTAGAAACAATGAATTCATGAAATTCTTAGGCAAATGGATGGAGCTAGAGAATATCATACTCAGTGAAGTAACCCAGACTCAAAAGGTGAATCATGGTATGCACTCACTAATAAGTGGATATTAACCTAGAAAACTGGAATACCCAAAACATAATCCACACATCAAATGAGGTACAAGAAGAAAGGAGGAGTGGCCCCTGGTTCTGGAAAGACTCAGTGAAACAGTATTCAGCAAAACCAGAACGGGAAAGTAGGAAGGGGTGGATGGGAGGACAGGGGAAGAGAAGGGGGCTTATGGGACTTTCGGGGAGTGGGGGGGCTAGAAAAGGGAAAATCATTTGAAATGTAAATAAATTATATCGAATAAAAAAAATTTAAAAAAAAGAATATAGGAAATAAAAATATTAAAAAAAGAAAAAAAAAAGTTCACTTTTTATAAGAAACTACCAAACTGCCTTCCAAGATGACCATACTGTTTGACATTCTCGTTGTGAAGGATGAGGCCCTGTTGCTATTTGTTTTGGCTGGTCTTTGGAGTTGTTAGTGTTCTCATTTCGGGCCATCCTGATATATGCAGGATGATGATGTTACATCATTTTACACTGAGTGTCCTCATTGGCGTAGAGTGAGGAGTCACATTTCATATGGTTAGATGTCATGTATAAATCTCTGGTGAGGTGTCTGTTAGGCCTTATGCTTAGTTTTAAATCGCATTGCTGAGTTTTGTTTTTTTTTTATTGAATTTGAAGAATCCTTTGTGTATTTTGAGTATCAGTCACACACTGACTCTTAGTTTGCAAATATTTTCTTCTAGTTTAACTTATCTTTTGACTCCCTTGATAGTAATTTTCACTGAGCAGACATACAGAATATGTTTCAATTAAAGTGTGAAGGACTTATTTTTCTTTTCTTTTTTTTTTTTTTTGGATTTGGTTTTTTTCGAGACAGGGTTTCTCTGTGTAGCCCTGGCTGTCCTGGAACTCACTCTGTAGACCAGGCTGGCCTCGAACTCAGAGATCCGCCTGCCTCTGCCTCCCAGAGTGCTGGGATTACAGGCGTGCTCCACCACCGCCCGGCTAGGACTTTTTTTTCTAAGTTTAAAAAATTGTGTTCTGTTGAAAACAATGCTGCCTAAGTTGACTCTATTCTGTAAACAATTTGCTTTCTAGACTTGCTAGGTTTTATTGGTCTGCAATCTACAAATATCTTTAATAGAAGCTTAATAGTTACAGAGGAACACAGCTGGTGTGTTGTTCTGACTTTTGGGGGTTCATACGAATTTTGCAGTTTAATGTGCAGATAACTGGAAGGAATAGAAAGTGCCTTCCATTGAACAGCAGAATTCCAGACTTTGTTCCAGTTGTGTCAAGTGTTTGCTGGGAGCCTTGCTGGCATCTCTCAGAACGGGAGTGGTAGGAAATGTGTTTTATGTTGATTATTTAATTGTTTCATTTGTTGAGCTTCCTCTAAAAGAAGCTGTGTGCGTGGGAGGAGCCTGAGGAAGTGCCAAGGAGACAAGAAGGTCTCAGAGCACGGAGATATCTTCATAGGAAATGTTTCTATTCTGGACTCACATTTTCCACATGCTAGATTTGATTATGTGTGATATGATAGTGTAAGTTCCTGCTTGGCAGGCCAAGGTAAGAAGTCTGCATGCATGAGCCAGGCTGTTCATTTGGACCCTCTTTGAATATTCTCCCCTGGACTGCACCCTCAGCACACTCCTGGAAGGCCCAGCCATCTGATTGCTGTCATATCTTCTAATGAGCTCATAAGCTGAACAAACAAACATCCACATTCTGTTCTGTGAAGACCGTGCAGCCAATCCGTGCACTTCGACCATTTCAACAATTGCCTTCACTAACTTGGACCAACTCGGTAGATACAGAGATACTAAGACAAAATAAAAAGTATTATTTCAAAATATTGTCCTAAATGTAGTAGACATTGAAGATTTGAAAAAGAAATGACATTACTATAGAGTATGGGCATAGCAGTGTTAAAGACTGTTCGGAGTCTACTAGCCATGCGTGGTATTCACGCCTCTCACCCCAGCACTCAGGAGGCAGATGGGTCTCTGTAAGTTCTAGGCCAGCCTGTTATACATAGTGGGTTCTGGGTCAACCAGGACTACATAGAGTCTCCAAAACGCACGACATCAACAACAAAGACAAGCAACCAAAGCGTGTGCTAGAAAAGATCGTGAGATAATGAAAAAAAGCAACTCTGGAGTAACCTGTTCCCCAAGTCCAGCTCTCCTGCCTGTCAGCTCAGTGACTCAGAACAAATTCTTAATCTTAGTAAACTTTCATTCTCTCATTTATAAGGCTAATAATTGTAATCTCGGAATTATTTTGACTAGTAAGTGAGCTTACTTGGGAAGCACCTAACATATTCCATGACATACTCAATAACTGTCCCATCTGCCTTAAAATGAGAGGTAGTCAGTGAGCCCTTGCCGTATCCCTCTCCAAGAACACTTTGTACAAGCATCTCTTCATTCCATCAACAGCCTTTGGCCATTAGTTATTATAAATAAGGATCATAAGAGAGGGGCTAACATAACCCCTGTCACGTGCCTAATGAGAAGCATTGCTGAGACCCAGAGGAAAGTCCCTATTTTTAACCCTGGTGACACACAAGTTCTCAGAAGTAACAGGAGGAAGAAGGTGGATGTTGCAGCCTCAGAGTAGACTGTGAAAGGCCTTCAGGGGAAAGCGTGATAAACGGACCGTGAATGAGAACTAAAGGGGGAAAAATTCGGCAAGCTGAGACGCTGTGCATCTGGGAGAGCAGAGAGTGGTCAGACAGGACGGGTGGGTGAGGAAGGAGAGAGTAAAGGAAGATGGAAGGGATGAGTCACACTGTGAGGCTTCCTCTGGGCAGCTGCACGCTTGCATCAAGTACAGGAGAGAAGTTAGCAGAAGAGGCCATCCCAGCGGTAATCATGGGTGTGAGGAGTTTTCCCTCGCGGTTTGCTTTCTGTTTATCTTTTGCTTCTCTTTATTATTCGAAGCCAAAATATTTCAGATGCCACTCCCTTATTCTTACTTCATCCATCGTTTAGGCATATTGTAATTATTATAGCTTATCTACTACAATAAGGGTCGCAGTGGAAACAAGAAAACAAGAAAGAGAACGCTAGTTGTCTGGCATAGAAGACAAAGCTGCAGCTGAGTTTCATAGGATGTTTGAGTTGGCCCAAGAAAGCCGTGGCAGAGCTCAGAGGGTGTTGTAGATGGGGGCAGCCTGAGAAGGCAGAGAGAGAGTGCCTCAGGTCAGCGGGGGCAGGCTCAGCAGGAGTAGGCCTATGCACACTGTCAGGGTCTGCTCCACACAGACGGGATTCGGGCCTTGATCCTAAAAGAACTGCGGTTTTAGTCTCCAGTTAGTGGGTGGCTAGTGTGTCTGTTGTAAAACCACGAAACAAGTGTTCTGTGAGTGAGGCCAAGGCTGAAGACAGCACGTGCTGGGGGACGGGCAGGCGCAGGCGCGGCATAGCTTCATGGCTCTCCTCATGACGTCATTGCTTTCATTTAAGAGCTCTCTGGTTTCTCCGGGGCTGTTTTCCTCTCTTCTCGGCTGCTGTTATACCTCCGGTTGATCCTTGTAGTAGATTTCATGTTCTGTGTGTGGGGTGCTTGTTCTATAGCTGTCTTCTGTTATGATTTATATTAATGATCTAGGCAACTTCCTTGTAGGTTGCGACTGTCCCATAGCCCTTTGCAGGGTAAGCTGGGAAAGCCCATAGAGAGCGTTTGTAGAGGCCGTCCATAAAAGGACGGTATGGGGATGTCTGCTGTGTAAACTGTTCTTTACTCGCTATTTTATTTCTGTCTATGTTCATTTCTCTTTTTTCTTTCAATCCAACAATTTTTCTCCGAAGAGGCAAAAAATGCTTAAAGATTACAATTCTGCATTGTTATATTTGACATGTATATTAAGGTTTTATGGAAAATAAGCTACATCTTTAATTTTTAATTGCAATTTGTATAGAATAACTCTTTGAGATGTTAGCTCTTGTCCTGACTAGTTTTATGTCAACCTAACAGAAGCTAGAATCAGGGTAGAGAGACTCTGAACTGAGAGAATTCCTCCATAAGATCGAACTGTGGTCCAGCCTGTAGGGCATTTTCTTAATTAGTGATTAGCAATGGGAGGGCCCAGCCCATTGTGGGTGGGGCCACTTCTAGGCTGATGTCTTGGGTTCTAGAAACCAAGCAGGCTGAGCTAGCCACAAGAAGCAAGCCAGTAAGCAGCACCCTCCATGGCCTGTGTCAGCCCCTGCCTCCGGGTTCCTGCCCTGTTTGAGTTCTTGCCCTGACTGCTTGCAGTGATGCTGGAACTGTGAGTGAAGTAAAGAGAAGGAACACTTATTGTGTACTTCATCAGCATGCTTGCTTGTGCATCATGTAGCGTTACATCATGCACCAGAGGTCTAATCTCTTATTGTGCATTTCCTTTGTTCTATTCTAAGACGTTAACAATTTGAGTCAAATGGGAATTGTTTAATTTGCTTAAATAGAAACTTTCAGTTATAATAAGTTTCTTCAAATTAGGTCAGCAGGAGCATCATTACAGGTAACTGGGATAGCTCCCTTATTCATTAAATACTTGGTAAGTTCCTGCTCTATTCCTGGAAGAATAGAAAGAAGAATCACTAGGAACTTACATTTAAAAATGGGCTGTCAGCCTGGGTAGAGGGCTCAGTGGGTAAGGAAGGCACTTGCTGTGTAAGGGGGAGGACCTGAGTTTGGGCCTGTGGCATCACGTGTGTGACCCCGGCACTGTGCAGGGAGACTGGCGGGTCCCGAGAGTTCAGCAGCCGGCCAGCACAACCAAAACAGCAGTCCTCGGTGGGTCCCAAGAGCTCAGCGGCCAGCCAGCACAACCAAGCAGCAAGCTCTAAGTTCACTGAGAAATCCTGTTTTAAATTATAAGGGGGAGAGCAAGAGAGGAAGAGGCCCAAGGCACTGAGGCCCAAGCACATATGCATAGG
Source organism: Apodemus sylvaticus (assembly GCF_947179515.1). Classification (NCBI taxonomy): domain Eukaryota; kingdom Metazoa; phylum Chordata; class Mammalia; order Rodentia; family Muridae; genus Apodemus; species Apodemus sylvaticus. Next base: position 64,647,953 of record NC_067487.1, read on the forward strand.
CAAGCATTCACACTTACCCACAAATCCAAAAGATAATGACTAAAAATAGGCTCTCTGTGTGAAAAATTAAAGCAGTTACTAACCTTAATAAACAACAATAAATTACATACCCATAGATGTAAGAAAATATATACCTAATAGATAAGTGGATGGATGGATGAGTAGATTGGCAGATAGAAAGATTCCTTCTGAATTAAAATTAATGATTAATAATGTTCTGATATCATATTGTCTAAAAGTATGTTTTAAAAATTAAGGTCGACAGATTTGCAATGGAATTAGAGCGGAACCGGAATTTGAACAGCACCATAGTTCACGTTGACATGGATGCTTTCTATGCGGCTGTAGAGATGAGGGACAATCCAGACCTGAAGGATAAACCCATTGCCGTGGGATCCATGAGCATGCTGGTACGTGGGTAAGACGGAAACCAAGAGGAAATGATTTGGGTTGGCCCGCCGAGGCCTGCCCGTTTGCTGGGCACTTTTTCACGGCACCTTACACAAGCGCAGCTACTGAATCCTATGAATGTAACTGATCATACTGATTTTTATTTCCACTTAAGGACAACAACAGAATGAAACAAACAAACAAAAAAAGATCTGAGAAAATGACTAACTGTACCAAATTTCAGAACCTAATAAAACAGCAGAGCAGCGTTGTATTCTTCTACTGCAGATCAAATTTTCAGAAGGGTTCTAGAGAGAGTAGAAGGACAGGCAAAGTGAATGATGTGTTTTGAAGGTTTGCAAACTGGCTTGCAGACCGAGTCTGGCCTGACATCACTGTCTCTAAAGAAACTTTGTTAGGACAAATGGCTATGGCGCTCACCACACAAGGCACACAGCTGAGTAGAACTGGATAATCGCTGACGAAGCAGGTCTGCAGAACCTCCAGTGCTCATGTGTGCCTGAGCTTTATAGAAAGTATTGCCCGCCACGATTTTCCAATAACAGAGCTTGTTAATAGATTTACAGTGTAATTAATTTTTTCCACAACTCAGAATCTTTTGTCTTTCTGACCATTAAGTTGCCTTTTCTTTTGGCTGTCCTAAATCAAAGCGAAGGGAACGGGAGGTGTGCCTGAGGCTGAAAACGTGCTCACTAACAGCCTCTGTGCTCAGAAATGCACCACAACGCTTCTGAAAGCAGCAGCTGGGATAGATAGATTTTCGTATCATAAAAACACTGGAGAAACAGGAGAGCTGCTCCGTGTGGCAGACTCCTCCCGGGGCCTTAGAGAACTATAAACCTTTGTCCCATGGTTTCTTTATCATGAATCTGTAATCTGTCATGAGCGTGCAGGCAACTGACGATCTAGTCCTAAAGCAGTTGCTTGTTGAGATGTATTTCCCTTTCCTATAAACCACTAATGAAATCTGAAAGAAAAGCTATGATGCATATATGTATATGTGCATACTTACACACATGCATTCTGTAGCCATATTTGAGCTAAACTGGGTGATTTTGAAACCCTCACATATTTTCTTCCCAGCCTAAAAATTAAATCTTATTTAGTACCACGGGAGAGGCACTATGCGGTTTATTCTTCCAGTCTGCTGCTCACAGGATGTTTTGGTGATTTTGGTAGATTTTTTTTTTTTTTAAATTTTGAGTTAACACTGAGAATCAGCACTTCTTCCCCAAAGCAGCATCCGGGGCTGCAGAAGCAGCCTCTTCTTTTTTTCACAGACAACCCTGTTTTTCCTCCTAATTCTTCAGTTTATATGAAGATCAGTAGGGGTGAGTTGGCTCTGTGTTTACTGGGATCTGGGACCTGAGAAATCCAAAATGGATTCACTCAGGTCTGGGACCTCTACTGTGATGACTTCCTTGTCTCCGTGTGATGCCCCAACACTAAGTGCTGTAATTTACCAACTTAACATTGCTCTGAGTACTTCAGAGTAGCTGCAGAGTCATCAGCATCCAGAGTGGAAGCTACAAGCTCTTCAGGCTGAGGCTGCAGGACCCACAGCATCATCTCCTCCTTCCTGTAGTTTAAGTCACTGGGCAGGAACTAGACTCCACCTTCTGCTAAGAGTTAAGTGTAAAGGTATCGCAGCTGCTCTTTGCAATGTACCACAAGCCCACGATGTGAGGGCCTTGCAAAACTTTGGTTCTTCATTAGATTTAGCTTTCATATCATTGTTATAAGATTTACTTAGAATTAATAAATTGTTACTTTATGTATATGAGTGTTGTGCCGGCACATATGTCTATATTGCTAAATGCACCTGATGGCTGGTGTCTCCAGGAGCCAGAAGAGAGTGCTAGGTCCCCTGGGGATGGAGGGACCATGGTTGTGGGCCCTGGTGCGGGTTCACTGTATGGGAACTGAACCCAGATTCTCTGCACGAGTAACAAGTTATTACTCTGAAGCACTGAGCCATCTCTCTGGCCTCAAGACTTATTTATTTTATTTTGTTTTATTTTATTTTATTTTAAGCATCGCTTGGCCTTTCTAGTGCCACCTGCACTTTCTCTTCCAGAGCACTGAGCAGAGATCAGCAGAGTTTGGAGTACTGTCAAGATTTTTGTAATGGCTTTTCAAAATGATTAGAGGAAATCTGATATTTTTTTTTTCTGAAATAATTCCTTCATGTGATAGGCGTGGCCTGCATTTCTCTGGCACTCATTAAATTCCAGATAAAGGCTCCGTTCATTATTAAACTTTGCTGTAGATGATGTTAGGGCCCTGCCCTTGACCAGGACCACTGGCAAACACCATCACAAGCAGGATTTATTAAATACTCTTGTGTTTTCATTCTCAGGTTTTTTAGCCTCATGTCCTAGCCAGAGTGTTTTTGAAAAAAAAAATCAAGCCTTAAAAAAATAAACTCAATTTTGAAGTTTTTTTAAAAAAATTTTTAAGCACTTCATTTTAGAGACATAATATTACTGATCAGATTTTAGGCCTTTAATTTTTTGTTCTGATAAAAAGTAAGTTCCAGATAGGGCAAATGTATACTACTGGCTAAGCAGCTCTAGTCGAAAACATTATGAAATACAATTCTAAAAATTTTGGATTTGGGACCCTCACTTGCATGCACATACATACACGTAAACACATGTATATATATGCACACAAACACAAAAAGATTTTGGATTTTGGGACATTTTTGACTTCAGATTTCCCAGTCAAGGATGGTTAACTGGAAAAAACTTATGTAAATATTCCCAAATATAAAAACTTAAATATGAAATACTTCTGACCCCAATCAGTTTAAATGAAGATCCTCTTTCTGCATTATATTATACCAATACTTTCTATATGTGTTATTTTATATAATACATACACTATTGGTATTTTCTTATTACTTTATAGCTTTCTATTTTATTTACTATTAGTTTCATATTAGATCCACTATCATCCAGGATTAAATATATATATTATATAACATATGTATTAGTTACAGTTAAAACATATATAATATATTATATATGTGTGTATTATATGTATATATATATATATATATATATATATTGAAGCTTAATTACCAGAAATATTTTTTAAATTATTTAAAGCCATTATTTGCTGTGTAGAACTGGATGACCTTGAACCTCAAACTAGTAGTTCTCCCGCCTGAGACTCCTAATGGCTGGAATTGCAGATCCCCACCACCACATTCACTTTGAAGAATTATTCATTGTCCTGCTTATTACCTAGTATCATGCTATAAATTTAGAAGTAACAGTGAGACAGGGTCATGGTTTTTAAGAAAGTCAAGAAGTGGTTCAAGACAGTGGCTTATAAAAGAAGTGCCCTTGAATTGAAAATGCACCTCAGCAGTGTGCTTCTTATGAATACACTGGTCGATTTGTCCATTTAGGGTTGTTTATTTTTCCCTATGCGGTCCATTTTCTTTCAGGCTACTTCAAATTACCACGCTAGGAGGTTTGGTGTCCGTGCAGCCATGCCAGGATTTATTGCTAAGAGGCTCTGCCCACAACTTATTATAGTGCCCCCAAACTTCGACAAATATAGAGCTGTGAGTAAGGAGGTAAGTGGACGTCTCACCCCAAACCCTTTTACTGCCTTTCTGTCACCCAGACAGCTCCAGATGCCTTTGCCTGTCAAGGTTTGATCTTACCTATAGTGACTCACCACAGTGAGCTGGGCACAGTGTGCAGAGCACACCATTGTGTTTCCCATTGGCCTCCCCTGTAGTGAATGGTGAGCTGTGTGCAGAGCACACCATTGTGTTTCCCGTTGGTCTCCCCTGTAGTGAATGGTGAGCTGTGTGCAGAGCACACCATTGTGTTTCCCATTGGTCTCCCCTGTAGTGAATGGTGAGCTGTGTGCAGAGCACACCATTGTGTTTCCCATTGGTCTCCCCTGTAGTGAATGGTGAGCTGTGTGCAGAGCACACCATTGTGTTTCCCATTGGTCTCCCCTGTAGTGAATGGTGAGCTGTGTGCAGAGCACACCATTGTGTTTCCCATTGGTCTCCCCTGTAGTGAATGGTGAGCTGTGTGCAGAGCACACCATTGTGTTTCCCGTTGGCCTCCCCTGTAGTGAATGGAGCTGGGTGCTGTGTGCAGTGTGCAAACACACCACCCTGTTTTCCAGCCACTTGCTTTCCGTGTATTTTTCATGTACTCTCAATCTGTCAAATCTCCACAATCTTTCAAAACTTTGAACAGCCTTAATAATTATAACATAAGTTAATTTTCAATATTTTTCCATGTATGATTTTTTTCTAGAACAATCTAATATTTCTAATATAGAGAACCTATAAATTTCATCATTAATAACTTAAATTTATTCTAAATACGTTTATTATTATTATTATTATTATTATTATTATTATTTATTGGTGTTTGTCTTGTTCCAGGCTGTCCTGGAACTCACTGTGTAGCTCAGGCTAACCTTAAACTCTTGAGTGCTAGGGTTGTAGGCGTGGCCCCCAAACCTGTCTCTGTGCTTCTAAACAGTAACAAAATGCACTTAGTTTGATTAGTTGCTTTGATTACTTCATAATCTTTCCCAGCTACTTGACCACGTCATGCCAAATAGACTTTAAGGAAAGGATTGCTCCTTTACTTTGAAAAGAGTAAAGAACAGAGATTTGTTTACTTAATAAAATTCTGAACTGTGTGAAAAGGCATCATTCTTCCATTTTCAATAAAACGGGTCTGTCATACGGTACGGGAACTTAAATCCTGAGTTAAAATCAAGTGTGCATCACTTTTTAGACTGCTGTTATAAAATGGAAATGGTCAGAAACTGCTGTCTGAGCATGACCTGGAATTCCTGCACTGTAGAGGCCAGCTTCAACTACTTAATCATTTTGAGGCCAGCCTGAGCTACATGAGACCGTATCTCAAAAAAAAAGGGGGGAGGAAGCATCTGTCTTAACATAAAGATATATTTTATTAATTTTTAATTGCACGTATATATTTGTGCCTGTTTGTGGTAGGCATGTGTGTGCAGATGTCTATGACGTCAGTAGATTTCCTGGAGTTAGACCGAGAGGTGGGTGTGAGACACCTGAGATGGGCCAGGAGCTGAACCCTGGCTCTCTGGAAGAGCAGTGTGTGCTCGTAATTACTGAGCCATCTCTGTAGCCCTGGCACAGCACTCACTACCATTTAGACATGCGAGGGGGGCTTTAAATTCACTTATTTTTATTCTACTTCATTTTCCCTAGAAATGTCACTCCTATATTAAAACAGACTTATCCTTTCGAAACAGTCTGTTCAATCAATTGCTTTGTGCCTACTTTTGAAAAAGTGGCAGGGAAAGGGAACATACCTTTGATAGTTATTTTTTCTGTAATCGGTTAAAATAAATACACTATTAAGTACAGGCTTTGATAATTAAAAAAATGTTATAAAGTTTTTTTTTTTAAGAAAGATGTTGAATCCTACACAGTAAAGTTTCTGATGGTGTGACCATGGGTGCTAAATTATTTTCAGTTGTTTGTCATCTGGTTATTTATGTAAGTTAGAAAACAAATTTTTAAATCTGAGCAATGTCTATCTAGTTAATATTCCAAATGAGTTTACATGTAAATGCAGTATGGATACAGTAATGGTTCTGGCCTGGCCAATGAGTTTGAGGACCATCAAACTTTTCAGTTCTAAGAGCTAAGTGCTTGGTGTTTCCAGGGCTCTGGCTATTTTAGTTCTAGTGGCAGTGCCCCAGGCCCCGGGAGTGAGGGGCTCCTAACCACAAGTCTTAGGAGCCTTAGTGGCAGGTACAGACTTTTCAGAATGTTGCTTTCCCTAGAAAGATACTGTTTGCATCTGCTACAGAGTGGTTTCCTCTACCAGAACAAAGCTCAGGAAGGCACTCTGAATAATCGTACGCTGGTTCACTTTACCATTTTCTAAATTTCCCCTGTTTTTCGTGATTGTGTTAAGATAGAAGAGGGTTTTTTTTTTACATAAAATAGAAAGTTTTCTAGTGATATGATAGCTTTTAAATGTTAGGTGAGGAACAATTCAGCGAAGACCATTTCTATGTTCCGGGTTATTTTCCCTCTTGTTTCATCTAGTTCTTTGATAGTTAAGAAAAACAGCAAACCCACTCCTCCACACTTCTGTGTCCTAACGCTGTTCCATATGAAAGGCATATTAGCTGTGATTCTAATCTTTGTGTATGTCTTTCATGTTACAGTGCAACTCCAAACTTCATCTAGCATTTAATGTAAACATGCAATTATTCTCTACATTTATCATCTTTCCCAGTCCAGATTACTGTAAATTATAGCTTTATTTTCTATGAGCATTATGCATATTATTATAATTAACTGAAATGTACTGTTCTCTGAAATATGGTAGTACTTTACATTCCTATTTAAAATGAACAAGCATCTTCACCAATGAAAGGAGAGAGAGAGAGCACTGTCCTGCCCACTTTTCCTGACTGCGACTTTAAACCTCAATCATTTTTTTTTCTTTTCCTACCGGAATACTGTCTGAGATTTATTTGGCTTGCTTGTATTTCTAGATATAGGATGCTGGACTCACGTTGCCTCAGATGAAGCTATTTCATGGTCTTCTGTTTTTGTGATCTATTTTAATGCAAAAGAGAATTTGACAAATATCTGCTGGTAGTAAATTATTTATTCCTTAAATCCGTGAGCTATTGATTGCAGGATCATTAATATAGTTGCAAAGTAAGAATATTCGTGCTTCTTTTCAGATATAGAAGACAGGAGGTTTTGCTGTGGCAGCAAAATTTAAACTTTTAGTTGTTGTTCTTTTTGAAGGTTAAGGAGATACTTGCTGAATATGATCCCAATTTTATGGCCATGAGTCTGGACGAAGCCTACTTGAATATAACACAGCACTTACAGGAAAGGCAGGATTGGCCTGAGGACAAAAGAAGGTATTTCATCAAAATGGGAAACTACAGAAAAATCGGTAAGCAATGTGTTAAAACTACCAACTAAAAAGTGACAGAAAGCAGCTCTTTGAATTAACCTGACTAATTCATATAATAAGATTAGATTCATCTTTGTAAAAATGAAAAACTAGAAACTTAAAATATACCAGTGTTTTTTTTAATTAAATATATGCAGTCTCTTTTAAAAATCAGATGAAAATGTTAAATCTCCAGATTTTAAGAATTTACAGATTTCTTCAGACTATCTGCAAAACAGTTATTTTCTTAATATCAAAGCATTTTGATTACATTGAGGTGAAGGGGAGCTCTCTGGTTAAAGTGGCTTTTGTTGTTGTTATCATTCTTGTTGGTAGGAATCAGATTTTTAAAAAGATTAGCCAGAATCATACCAAAACCTTTGGTGATTTTATTGTTCTTTGTTCCTGGGGTTTTCTATAATCTAGTCCTAATTCATTAGTGTGGCTGCTTTCAGCCCTGCAGACATTCCTGAATGCTCTCTTCTTCTCCGTAGACCTTGCTGAGATACGTCGGGGAGGGGCTGGATGTCTTCTTCTGTCACTCTTTTCTGAGGCAAGGTCTCTGGGGATCTGCCCTTGTCATTGTCCCTCCCATTGCCCTTTACCTCCGAGCACCCCCACCCCCTGCACATTCTGCCTCCAGTCTCTTTGCCAAAAGGGCTATTACTTGCACGTCTGACCTGTCTTGAATCCATGAACACGGCTCACCCAACTGAAAAGGTGACCCCAAAGGATTCACTCACAAACCACAGCCACGTTTCATGTGTGTCACTTCTGCACAGCATCAGAGGGGCTAGGCTAGTCAGGGTGGGCCAGCAGGCTAGCAACGTCCTCGAACAAAAATGGTGGCTGTACGATGGAATCCAATTTTTTTCCTCTTTTTGTTTTTTGTTTGTTTGTTTGTTTTTGGATTTTATTTTTTGTTTTTTGAGACAGGGTTTTTCTACATTTCTCTGAGCCCTACCTGTCCTGGAACTTACTGTGTAGACCAGGCTAAAGGCTTGGGCCGCCACATCCAGCAACATGAAATTCTAAGACTCACACTGTCAGGAGCTCGACTTGTTTGCAGCAAGTCTAACGCAGACATCAAATCAAAGCCTCGTTACCTTATTTCCTAGGGGGCTAGGCTCTCTTCTTTCTTTGATGGAAACATCAAAAAAAGAGAATAATAGTTTCTAAACACAGAAGCTTGGAACAACAACAAAAGGACTTTCTCTTTTGGTGTAACCTTATTGTTTGTGCAATAGCCATACAAATCTGATGCTTATCTTAGTTTCTTAGCATTTATGAGAGGAGGAGAGGGAAACCACTGATTGATTTTAAGCACCCCCTCAACAGTTACTCTTGCCTCCTGTTTATAAATGCTGTGTGCTTAAGGTAAGTGACCTACTCTGCCGACGCTCCTTTCAGTGTCTGAGCTCACGATGATGAGGTGACGTCCCATCAGTCACCAGCGCTCTCCTCATCTATTTCTTAAGCAAATGAAGTGATTTAATTTCCGTTTCTTAGACAAAATTCCCTGTGGGCTGCACTCTTAATAACACCAAACCTTGTATTTACAGAATATTGCAAGTGAGAGGTGATTGATGGATCTTTCTCTAAAGTCAGACATCTTCCTATTTGCCCTTTTATAAAAGATTCTTTGTCTCTAGAAATAGGTGGTGAACTATTGTCCTTATTTGCAAATAGAATATTAAGCATTGTTTTATTTCTGCTTTGCCATATGAATCTAGCTGGCAAGTGTCAGGCTATGTAGGAAATTCAGACGCTCACACCTGAGTGCTTGCAGTCCCCATGGAGGGCTCTAGTCTGGTTTGTTGCTCTGCTTGCCTCAGTCATGGAGAGCGTGAAGGAGTTTCATTCAGGAGGAAGAAACCACTTCAGCAGCTGGTTACACAGCCAGGCCACACAGAAGTAGAACACAGCAAGGGTTGAAAGGACGCCCCAGTCGCTCTGCCGCAGCTCTGCCGTACACCAGGGACAGCAGCGTTGCTTCCCAGAGTAGAGAGTGCCTGGCCAGGATATCCTGGCTGTAGCCCTTTACCTTGACTTCTGTGCAGCCGACTGGAAGAAAGGGCTTCTGGGTATCCCTGGTTTCAGCTGTCCCATCCTCTTACTCCTCCCAAGTTGCTCTGAAGTTTAAAAATCAGAATGTGAAAATGGGAATGGCTGAAGCAGAGGTGTGGTGAGAATAGGTTATACTGTGTGTGGCCTGCAGATTCAGTTTCGAGGATTTCTACCTATAAAGCAACTACACACCATAATTAAAGGTTGAAACTAATCAAGTATACTGTTATATTATTTACATAATACCTGTGAACATTCTCTCTCTCCTCTCTCTCTCTCTCTCTCTCTCTCTCTCTCTCTCTCTCTCTCTCTTTCTGTCTGTCTCTCTCTAAGAGACAGCTCTGGCTGTCCTGGAACTCACAGAAACCCGGCTGCCTCTGCTTCCCCAGAACTGGGCTTAAAAGTGTATGCAACCACCCAGCTTTCTACAAACATTTTCTAAACACCAAGTTCATTTTTAAGGAAAATGCCCTCAACTTCGTATGGAAGTTCAATAGAATTAGGTGTTCAAGACCAGCCTGGACAAGGGGCATAGTTAATGTGAGGATAACCTATGCTTTAAAAAAAAAAAAAAAAAAAAAAAAAAAAAGAATGTAATGGTTGCTTCTGTATTTACATTGATTTGGGAAATATATGTGTTATAAAATTGAATGAGAAAACTGTTGTTAATCTTATAAATACATTTAAATTGTTTTTATCATATTTTATGCTTAGAGAACAGTTTTTAGTGGAATTATTCATGTGAATATTTTTAGTACTGTCATCCTCCTGTCTCACCCTCCCATGTTCTGGGTCCTGGGATCACAGGCACGCGCCAGTGTGCCCAATTACTCCACTTCTTAACAGGCATGGTTTCCAGGGTATGGTGATTGCACTTTTTGCCTTAAATTTGGACCTTCGTTAGTTGGATCAGACTAAGGATTTGTATAAAGAAGTTCTGCTTTCAGGAGTAATGTCATTTATAGCAAAGGCAAGCTCAATGAAAGTAAGATTTTGTTAGTAAACAAGTTAAAAGTGGAATCAGCATTTGAAGAGAAACATTTCTGAGTATTTTAATATTTTCAGAGTTTCTTCCATGAATAAAGAGTTCTCTTCCTCTTCCAATGCAAACAAAGGTTAATTTTGGTTGCAATTATTCCTGCTGTTTAATGCCTTTCCTCCTTTCTCATTCCTAACTTAAGAAGGTTCCTTTTCTCCTTATAGAAAAATAAAGTAAAAAATATTTTCACTTTAGAAAATATAAATTTAAATTTATGCTTAAAGAAAATGTAATGAATGTCGTAAGTTAATGAGTTTTACCTAAAATATTTCCTTTAAAACATGCACTAAAGAAATGGATGCAGCTCTTTTTAAGGAAAGCCAGACAGCGTTGTCTTTCTTTATTAAATAGCTACAAAAGATAAATGATAGCATTTCTTACTGTGGCTTCTATGGAGAAAACTGAACTGCTTTGTTCTCAGCGGTGTAGGGGAGAGGTGGCACTGATGCCCGATCCCACTCGTCCAAGGCTCGGGCAGCAGGCAGCAGGAGTTCAAGGGCATGGTGGGCCAGTGTGGGCTCCGTGGAGAACTGAGGCCAGTGCGGGCTAACAGACAGACTGTTTCAACAGACAGACAAGTGTGCACACACAGAAAGGCGGGGGCCGGGAGAAGGGGAGAGAGGACAAAAATCACACAATGGAGTGAGTGGGACATGGGTGAGAAGCATTGAGAAAATGAGTGGATGGAGTGAAACCTAACTTAAGACGTGTGGACTTCTTAAGCTGAAGCTGACTTCCTGTTCCTGTGTGTGATTTAGATGCACCCCGACAGGAAGCTAACCAGCTGACTGAGTACGAACGGTCCATCTCCCCGCTGCTTTTTGAAGATAGTCCTCCTGATTTGCAACCCCAAGGAAGTCCTTTCCAACTGAACTCTGAAGAACAAAACAATCCTCAAATAGCCCCAAATCCAGTTGTTTTTGGAACATCAGCTGAGGAAGTGGTAAAGGAAATTCGCTTCAGAATTGAACAAAAAACAACCCTGACAGCCAGTGCAGGTATTTAAAGGGATATTTTTTTTATTGATATATTTTTTATTTACATTTCAAATGATTTCCCCTTTTCTGGGTCCCCACTCCCCACAAGTCCCATAAGCCCTCTTCCGTCCCCCTGTTCCTCCATCTACCCCTTCCCGCTTCCCTGTTCTGGAATTCCCCTATACTCTTGCACTGAGTCTTTCCAGAACCAAGGGCCACTCCTCCATTCTTTTTGGACATCATTTAATTTGTGGATTATGTCTTGGGTATACAAAGTTTCTAGGCTAATATCCACTTATCAGTGAGTGCATACCATGATTGATCTTTTGAGACTGGGTTGCCTCACTTAATATGATGTTCTCCAACTCCATCCATTTGTCTAAGAATTTCATGAATTCATTGTTTCTAATGGCTGAATAGTACTCCATTGTGTATATATACCACATTTTTTGTATCCATTCCTCCGTTGAAGGACACCTAGGTTCTTTCCAGCTTCTGGCTACTACAAATAGGGCTGCTATGAACATAGTGGAGCCTGTGTCCTTATTGCATGCTGAAGAATCCTCTGGATATATGCCCAGGAGTGGTATAGCAGGGTCCTCCGGAAGTGCCATGCCCAGTTTTCTGAGGAACCGCCAGACTGATTTCCAAAGTGGTTGCACTATCTTGCAATCCCACCAGCAGCGGAGAAGTGCTCCTCTTTCTCCACATCCTCGCCAACACCTGCTGTCTCCTGAGTTTTTGACCTTAGCCATTCTGACTGGTGTGAGGTGAAATCTCAGGGTTGTTTTGATTTGCATTTCCCTAATGATTAATGATGTTGAACATTTCCTAAGGTGTTTCTCAGCCCTCCGAAGTTCTTCATGTGAAAATTCTTTGTTTAGCTCCGTACCCCACTTTTTAATGGGGTTATTTGGTTCTCTGGGTTCTACCTTCTTGAGTTCTTTGTATATATTAGATATTAGCCCTCTGTCGGATTTAGGGTTGGTGAAGATCCTTTCCCAATCTGTTGGTTGACGTTTTGTCCTTTTGACAGTGTCCTTTGCCTTACAGAAACTTTGTAGTTTTATGAGGTCCCATTTGTCAATTCTTGATCTTAAAGCAATATACAGCAAACCGGTAGCCAACATCAAACTAAATGGAGAGAAACTTGAAGCAATCCCACTGAGATCAGGGATGAGACAAGGCTACCCCCTTTCTCCATATCTTTTCAATATAGCTCTTGAAGTCCTAGCTAGAGCAATTAGACAACATAAGGAAGTCAAAGGGATACAAATTGGAAAGGAAGAAGTCAAACTATCACTATTTGCAGATGATATGATCGTATACTTAAGTGTCCCTAAAAACTCTACTACAGAACTCCTACAGCTGATAAACAACTTCAGCAAAGTGGCTGGCTACAAAATCAACGCAAGCAAATCAGTAGCCTTTATATATTCAAAGGATAAGCAGACTGAGAAAGAAATTAGGGAGATGACTCCCTTCACAATAGCTATGAACAGCATAAAGTATCTTGGGGTGACTCTAACCAAACAAGTGAAAGACCTATATGACAAGAACTTCAGATCTCTGAAGAAGGAAATCGAAGAAGATCTCAGAAAATGGAAAAATCTTCCATGCTCGTGGATTGGCAGGATTAATATAGTTAAAATGGCCATCTTGCCAAAGGCAATCTACAGATTCAATGCTATCCCTATAAAAATCCCAACCCAGTTCTTCATAGAGCTAGAAAGAGCAATTCTCAAATTCATCTGGAATAACAAAAAACCCAGGATAGCTAAAACTATTCTCAACAGTAAAAGAACTTCAGGGGGATTCAGTATCCCAGACTTTAAACTTTACTACAGAGCAATAGTGATAAAAACTGCATGGTATTGGTACAATATCAGGCAAGCGGATCAATGGAATAGGATTGAAGACCCAGAGATGAACCAACACACCTATGGTCACTTGATCTTCGACAAAGGAGCTGAAAGCATCCAGTGGAAAAAAGATAGTCTTTTCAACAAATGGTGCTGGTTCAATTGGAGGTCAGCATGCAGATGAATGTGAATCGATCCATTCTTATCTCCTTGTACTAAGCTCAACTCCAAATGGATCAAGGACCTCCACATAAAACCTGACACACTGAAACTAATCAAAAAGAAACTGGGGAAGACTCTGGAGGACATGGACACAGGGGAAAGTTCCTGAATTTAAAGGGATATTAATGGTAGCCAGCCGTTCCTCATTGTAGAGTAGAAGGTGACATTGGATTTGGCTGCTGGGGACTTTTACCTCCTGAAGCTCACTAAACCTACAGGCAAGCCGTAATTAAGCAAAATGCCTATGCCCCAAGGCAAAAGAGCTATCATAAGTCTAGACTAGTGATCCTTAAGTGAAAAATGTATTTTTGTTGAATTTGCATAGCATATTTGATTGGCACTTGTCCCAGACTACTTTGTAGGAGACAACCTAACATAAATGCAGGTTAGCAAACCTCTCCTCACTTCCTCCAAGAAAAAGATCAACTTGCAGCGTAGTGACTTAAGATTGTCTGGTTAAAAAAACAAACAAAAAAAAGAAATAAAAAAGTAAAGAAGGCCAGCAGTGTCCCTCAGTTTACATGAATCAGTGTCCCCAGGAGCATCGTGGGGACTCAGCAGAGGGACTAACAATGGCTGCACCATTGTCAAAAAGCTGCTGCATTATCTCAAAGATGTGTGTGACCAGGTTAATGTTTTTTTGTTCCAAAGTATAATCAGCTTTAAGAAAATATCTATAAAAAACAAAATGAACTATTAATGAATATATTTACATACACCTACTATAAATTGTTTTGATAAGACTCCTAGACATGTAAAACATCTTGTGTGGTGGTTTGCTTTGCAACACTAACGACTACATTTTTGTAATACTAAAGATTTGTATTATTGTTGCTTTTAATATAAGTCAAAATACTTAATTTTTTAGTGTAGAAAATTTACATTGAGAAAAGCTTTTTAACAATTAAGCACTATCATCAACTATATTCTAGACCTTTCCTGAAAAATAAATAAGAATCCGCTAAAATAATCCTTTATTCCTAGTAGAGACATAAGTAAAGTAATGATACTTAATATTGCTTGGTTTAGAAGTTACTCCTGGATTCCAGAGATGTGGGGGCTGAGCCATTTCTCATGTCACCTGCTGCTACAGCTGATCTATTCCGTTTTCCAAAAACCTCAGAAAGTCCTGGGGAGATTGTCGGCCCCCGGATGGCCTGTTTAAGTGTCATTCCAGAGCATTTGCTTTATCTTCCATCTCCTGATCACGTAATTAACCCTCTATGGTTGCTGTTTGGGGTGAATGGGGTGCTCTTCCTTTTCAGGCATTGCCCCCAACACAATGCTAGCAAAAGTGTGCAGTGATAAGAATAAGCCAAACGGACAGTACCAAATCCTCCCCAGCAGGCGCGCGGTGATGGACTTCATCAAGGACTTGCCGATTAGGAAGGTAAGGCCTTGTAGAAAACTAGCACGTGAGTATATACTGAATCGTGCAGAAGAGCTCGAGCCCCAGCAGTTCTCAACCCCTCTGGGAGTCACAGACCAGATGCCCTGCATATCACATATTTGGATCATGAGTCATAAAAGAAGCATGCGTTTGGGGTTCACCACAGCATACAGACGTGCATTAAAGAGTCACACCGTTAGGAAGGTTGAGAACCACTGTCCGGTGGTAATGATCGTTGCTTTACAAATTACATTTGTAAAATCATAGCTAGCATGCGGGAACCCCACTGGGTGGTTGGATGTGCACTTGAAACTTTCTGTGGAACTCTGAAAGTAATGTTTAAGAGGCCCTGCTGAGGGAGAGCGTAAAGGAAGCAAGAGTGAGAGGCATCCCATCCCTGCCTAGGAGAAAGGACCTAGAAGGAGCACTTGTAGGGGTGCGGCAGCCATTACCTCTGCTGTCTTAACTTCCAGGCTCATCGCTGCTGGGTGAGTGGGTGTGAACTCACAAGGGAGTTAGAATTTTGTTTTTGGTGAAATTGAACCAAAGTACTTCACCATCTCTAAAATGGTAAATTTTTCCCACAAGGTTCCAGAAATGGCATATTTTATTATTTATAGCTTCTGAATTTTTGTACTCTTTGTCTTCTTTACTCTTACATTTAAGGATTTTTAAATTATTATATAAGTAATGAGTTTTAAATTAGATTTTAAAATATCACCAATATTTATACCTTACTTTAGAAACATCTATTCATTCATAATTTAGAAAAAACTACTATATGGATATAGCATCCAGGAATCGTTAACACTGTGATCTTGGCTGCAGCCTTTTTTCTTGAGCATTGAGCGATACCCTATTCAAATTCCATCTTGTCTGTTATTTTGAACAGACTCTAGGCTATCATGTAGTATACAGTTCAATTGTTAAAAAATAAAGTTTTATCATTTTAGAGATAGTGTAGTACTTTGGTTTAATTTTGTCAAAAACAAGCTGGGGGGTGATGGTGGCGGCGGTGGCGGCGCACGCCTGTACTCCCAGCACTCTGGAAGGCAGAGGCAGGTGGATTTCTGAGTCCGAGGTCAGCCTGGTCTACAGAGTGAGTTCCAGGACAGCCAGGGCTACACAGAGAAACCCTGTCTCGAAAAAAATCCAAATCTAAAAAAGCCAAAAAAAAAAAAAAAATCGTCAAAAACAAAATTCTGTGTCCCTTTGGAGTGTAGGTATTAGCATATTAAAGACTCATAAATATTATACTAAAAAGTTTCGTTTGCTCTATTTCCAAAGTTTGTTTGACCTCAGTCTTTTTTTAAAATGACTTTAAAATTTTCTATTAAACTATTTCTATTAACTGTTTTCTTGCATGACATGTAAAAATAATATTATTCATACCATTTGTTAACAATAGAAGATATAATCTTTCCCCTGAGAATGTCACTCAACAGCAGACTGTTGAGTTACTTAGTATGTTTAAGACTCTCAGGCTGGAGAGATAGCTCAGTGGTTAAGAGCACTGGCTGCTCTTCCAGAGGTCCTGAGTTCAATTCCCAGCAACCACATGGTGGCTCATAACCATCTGCAATAGGATCAGATGCCCTCTTCTGGTGTGTCTAGAGATAGCTGCATACATACATACAGTGTCCTCACATACATAAAATACATAAATCTTTATTTAAAAAAGAAAAAGACTCTTTGAGTTCAAGCCTCAGGACCAACAACATTCCCTGTCAGACATGCATGCACACATTAAATTATGAATACTTGTTCATCTATGTTATACCGCACTCAATTTTGCTAAATATGGATTCTTTTCTAGGTTTCTGGAATAGGAAAAGTTACAGAGAAAATGTTAATGGCTCTTGGGATTGTTACTTGCACAGACCTCTACCAACAGAGAGCGTTGCTTTCTCTCCTGTTCTCTGAAACATCTTGGCATTATTTCCTTCACATCGCACTGGGTCTAGGGTCAACAGACCTGGCAAGGTATCTGTACAGAGTTATTCAACTTTTTATCATTTTCACTATCGTGTCAGTTTTTTTCAGTGTCAGTTTGAACCTTTGAGATAAAGGTGATTTCAAAGTGTTTTTTAAATTCATTTTGACTGCTTTAATTTAGCCTCTGTCTAAAGGTTATCACTTGCCTGTGGGACAAAGGAGATAATGTCTCCCTTCTAGGCCTGGGCTTCTGCAGAAAGGGAAATGGGTGAGAGGAACAATGGTTACTCCTGTCTCCTGCCTATTTCCTTCTGTTGCCAGACTGTAAGAGTCAGGTTGGTGTTCAGGTTGCTGACAAAAGACAGGTGGCTTATATTGCACAGTTTATTTCTTAAGCAAGGTTTCGTGGTCCTTTGCAGACCCTTAGCTGCAGTCCATTTAGTCCTCAGGTGTGAGCGCGAGTGCCGAGCGCTCACCTTCTGTTGGCCTTGAGATGGCAGTGAGTGGGACAAGGTCCTGCCTGGCTGGAGTTCACAACCAGTATGACAAATAGAAATGACCAAAGAAAGGGATGAAGAAATAAAGGCAGAATGAGGGCGTGGTTGGGGAGGGGACATTGCAGATCAGGGTGGGGTTGACGACGTTGTCCAGAGTTGGAGGGCAGAAGGAGTGGACCATGCAAACTATGGTGGCCGCTCCACTGTGGCTTAGAAGGCGGGACAACTAAAGTCCTGTACTCTGTTCTGCACTGTCTCATGTGGGCTTCTTGTGGATGAATAAAAAGAGACAGGAGGGGAGAAGAGTGGAAATCATGAGATAAATCCTAGGCAGTGTGTTTATCATGACCTGTCCTGTTAGTGAACCTTCAAAAGACCTTATATTGGGTTATCTGGGGAGAGTGTAGAGAGATCTGGTTACAGTACTACCTAAATGTTGAAATTAACTAGATACATATACCATCATGCCTGACTTCCTTTATATATATTTCTATATAATCGCTAAAATTAAAGGACAGCAATAAAATCAAAGAGGATATGGATAAAATTAATTACAAGAACTGCAAAGTCTGATAATGAGTTAGAGGCTAGCCCAGGCTGCAAACACAGTGAGACCCTGTCTATCAGTGAGGAGGCGGGACAACAAAGCTGGCAACGTCATCCTCAACTCCCAGCGTCCTTTGTTCTCTTGAGTTAAGAGACTTTGATCTCAAGTGAACATCATGGAAGAAGTGAACATCATGGAAGATAAAATCACAACACTGTAAATGATCTAGTTTCTTATTTAATCCAAATAGGGTCATCTTGCTTGCCCATTATACTTGAAGGTAATATAGTTTGATACAGTGTAGCAGGTGTTATTCTGTGGTAGGTAGAGGCCAGTCAGGTTTTTAGATAGAACAATGTACAGCTCATCTATAACATGCTGTGGCTGCCCTCCCTGCCCAGACCGTGTTCCCTGTTGTCCTGTGCTGCTTTGGTTTTTAGGCTGGGTAGTCTCCTTTTTGAACACACTGCCCTTTCTGTTGTTGTTGTTGTTGTTTGTTTGTTTGCTTGCTTGCTTACTCTGTTTTTGGTTCTTGTGATTTATTGAACTTCACGTGTGTTAGGCATGTGCTTTACCACTGGGCTACATGCCACCTCTCTTGTTATTTTGAAATAGAGTCTCACTTAAATTAACCGGGTGATTTTGAACTCACTGTGTAGCCCAGGCTGGCCTTGAACTTGTGGTCCCCTTGCCTCAGCTTCCCATATAACCGGGGTTATCTTTACAGAACTCCCGCCATTATGCTTTCCTTCTTCTACTTGATTGGCTTTGTTTTGGTTTTAGTTTTTGTACCGTTGGGACTCAAACCCAAGGCCTTGGTCGTATGAGGCGAGCTCTGCATGCCTGAGCTACCTCCTCAGGCCCTGTGTTTAATCTATCCTTGTTTGTATCCACTGGGGTGTAAATGTCTCCAGACAAGCACGTGGTCTGTTTTATTCCTCATTCCCTCTATGTGCTCGAGCAGTTTAGGCATAGTACATCCATTAAGTATCTGGACAATGAATAAAGCCCTTGTTACTTCAGGTTCTTTAGTTCAGTGTCTGCTATCAGAGTACCTAGAGTCCAGTCAAAGTAGTTTTAGATCCTTAGTCATCATCATATACCAAATTCTGAATGGGACCTGAGCGCCCTGTAGGAGAGGACTTGCTGTGTCAGCCCCCGACTGAAGCCCCGTTGACTTACTATGTAGGAGGCACATGTATGCTGTGGCTGACTCTGTTGTGCTGCTGCTTATTTCCATACGTTGTGTATTTTAGTATTCAGACTTTAACAGAAGCAAGTTATATACCTATTTTTAATGTTGTCTACTATTGATATAGACTTGATCCATGAACATAAAATCAAATTAATTATCTTATCTATTTATGTCATAGTGACAGTTTCATTTTTAGATTTAAAAGAAACCCTCAGTGGGTTTTGCAAGGTACATATTTTTGAATGCTATATTATTAAGATATGTATTTAAAGGGAATGTTGGGGGTGGGGGGCTGTAGAGGTGGCTCAGCAGTTAAAAGCACTGGCCATTGTTCCAGAGGACTTGGTTTGGATGCCTAGCACACCCACATGGTGACTCACAGATGGTGGCTCCAGTTTCAGGAGATACAGCGCCCTTTTCTGATGTCTGTGAGCACTAAACACACACACATACAGGCAAAACAGCCTCACACATAAAACTGACTAATTAGTTAGTTAAAACGGGTATCTTAAATTCTCTTATCTCTTATCTCAGTTTTCTTTGAGATAGAAATAAGCCTTTTTTCTTTTTTCTCATTTCAAGGGATGGAGAAAGAAAAAGCATGAGCGTCGAAAGGTAACACTTGTCTTTTATGTAAATAACAATAAAGTTAGTGACGTAGGATTTGCTGTATGTTAAACTGCTTCAAGTTCACTTTTAGTAACGTCTCACTACAGTACAGAAGCTTCCCAGTACTTACGCTCATACACTGTATTTGGTTGCAATACTCTCAGTAGACAACATGGCCAGCGTTTATATGTTTAATGCTCATGTTACTCCTGCTTAGGGAAAACTAAACACTGGGAATTCCAACCTTCTTTATAAGAACAATTAGATGTTTCCTTGACAATCCTAAGACCTTACTGTGGGAGTTCCAGTAGCTTCAGATATTGGCCAGTACCTGAGCAGAGGTTTTAAGTTACATGTTGCAAGCATGTCTGAATCAAATTTCAGAAGTCTGAAATGCTCCCCATCCCACCTTCCTGAGACGCCGTGTCACGCGTGGGAACTTTGCCCTCACTTTATGGGACGGGTTGCAGTCACACAGATCATTGGAACACCATGTGTAAGGTGTATACGAATATAAGGGAATTTCCTTCTTAAACCTGGCTCCCATCTGAGGTCATCTCACTCTGCACAAACAGATATTACAAAACAAATTAAAAGCAAGAAATACTGCAATCCAAAGCTTCCTTCTTAAGAGTTTCAGCTCAAGGATGGGACCTGCGGTGACATTGTTAGAGGAAAGCCTGGCAGCGGGCCTCGGCCTTCCTGATGCTGCAGCCCTTTAAGTGCGGTTCCTCAGGCTGTGCTGACCCCCCAACCATTAAATTATTTTTATTAATGCTTCATAACTGTAAATTTGCTACTGTTATGAATTGTAATGTAAATATCTGTGTTTTCCGATGGTTCTCAGAAACTGCCATGACAGGGGCGGTCAACTTCCAAAAGGGTCACAGCCCATAGGCTGAAAGCCACTGGCTTAGAGATTGTCTAGTGTTGGGGGCTTAGAATCTTGTCTGGAGTCATATAAAATCTCTTTGTTTAGGGAGAAATATGTGTATTTTAAAAGCTCCTCAATTATTTCCTCAAAACATCAACGTTCTATTGAGCCATGTAGGATCACTACCTGGTTTCATTGTTTTTGTTGTTGATGGTGGTGGTGGTTTGTTTTTTTATTCCCCCCCTTTTCTGAAAACTTTCCTTGGATCTTCAAAAATGCTTTAGGGCATCAAGTTTGGAATGGAACTAGGGAGGAAGGTCCCAGTTCACACTCAGGTCTAAGAAGCTAGCTTCTCCAATATGGAAGAGCACACAATAAGAAGGCGGCAATGTGGCAGTTAAAAATGGATGAGGTCTGGGCACAGGCACAGTGCTCACACCCTTGATCCTAGCACTGTGGAGGGAGAGATCAGCTGATCTCCATGAACTCGGGGCAGCTTGCTCTACACGGCAAGTTCTAGTCCAGCCGGGGCTACAAAGGGAGAACATATCCTAAAAAGAGAACATAACATTGGGATTTTTTTTTTTTTTTACTAATCAGTGTGCCTATGCAAATGGCTTTTTATCATTTATACAGATATTTTTACTTAATTATGTGTTAGGTTATGTGAAAACTTTAATTGAATATACTCTATCATTACCAAGTCACTCAGCTGTAGTTTCACATTGTACACCAATCTCTTTCTTGTTTCTCCAGGACGTTCAGTGAGATAAGTAAGACAGAGGAGCAGTACAGCTTGTGCCAAGAACTGTGCGCTGAGCTCGCCCGCGATCTCCAGAAGGAAGGCCTTAAGGTACTGGGTTTCTGTGGGTGGCTTGAGGTTTTGTTTTTGTTTTGTTTTTTCATTATAGGATACTACTCTGAGTGAAGAGAGCACACATTTATTAAAACTATAGACAAATAAAATAGAACATTCCTATTCCCACGAACCAGAAACAAAATGAGTTTGACGTCTGTGTGAGAGATCTGTGATGAGGTCACTCCATGAAAGGCTATTTGTGACACTGAAATGTCACTGAAATGGCTCCAGGGAGATGAAGGGCAGCTTTGTACCCTTAACACTACATGAGCGTCACACCCTAGATTATTGCTTCTACTTTAGAGCCACACACAAGATCATTGCTACTACATGAGAGCCACACTCTAGATCATTGCTTCTACATTACAATTACATGCTAGATCATTGCTTCTACATTAGAGTCACACACTAGATCATTGCTTCTTTATTACAATTACATGCTAGATCATTGCTACTACATTAGAGTCACACTTTAGATTATTGCTTCTACATTACAATTACATGCTAGATCATTGCTACTACATTAGAGTCACATGTTAGATCATTGCTACTACATTAGAGTTACATACTAGATCATTGCTACTACATTAGAGTTACATGCTAGATCATTGCTACTACATTAGAGTCACACACTAGATCATTGCTACTACATTAGAGTCATACATTAGATCATTGCTACCACATTAGAGTCACTTGCTAGATTATGGCTACTGCATTAGAGTCACATGTCAGGAGAGACAAAGGCAAAGGGAAGGCTTGCTCTACAACTGTGTCCTTCGATCATAAGTCATTTTCTCATCATTCTTGACGGTTTTGCTCATTGAGACAGTGACCTTGTAGCACCGGTGCTGTATTCCAGGGCTCTAATCCTGCTTGCTAAACACACTGAGAACAGCAGCCTGGAATGCTCTGAACTGCTGGGTTTGCAATCTTCCTTCAGAAGAGTCCACATTTAGTATTTCCTCAGTCCCCACAAGCCCGAGTTAGTTATTACAAAGTGTAATATAAAAGTATTAAAAAGTTATTGCAGAAAATTGGAGCATTTGAGCAATTTTACTTCAAACTCTTCTCTAGCTTGAGTATAAAATAGTTTCTTTTTGAGTTTCTTAATGCACTTTTAATTTTAGAATCATTTCAGATTTATAGGATTGTTTCCAAAAGAATATAGAGATTTCCATTATCCCTCTCTCCCAGTTCCCTCGACTGTTACATTTCCTACCACCGTAGATATTTGTCAAACTAGAAAGTGACATCAGCACTTGCTGTTAGCCAAGCTTCAGGCTGCCTTTGGCTTGCTCTTGACTTCCTACTGATTCTCTCCATGGAGCCACATGGTGACCAGTGTCCTGTCTCCCTAGGCTGCTCTGCGAGTTTGATAGCCTTTCCCTCTTTGTAAAACTGGCAGTCTTGATAACACTGGCCACGTGCCCTGTAGAATGCCACTGTCGCATTTGTCCCACGTCATAGGCTGAAGCCATTTATGAAGACTAGCACAGAGTTGGAGTGGCCTTCCCATCCTCTCCTGTCACGTCATCACCTGGTAAGGGGATGTTTCATAGGCTCTGCTGCCTGAAGTTACTGATTCTTCATGAGGCAGGAAATGAGTCAGGAGTTGAACGTACCCTCAAGTGAAACAGCTGCCAGTTCCTTCCACACACCTCAAGGAAATACTCACATGTCACCAGTCCTCCCCCACTGAAGCCTCGTGTCCTCAAGACACTAGCCATAAAGGTGATCCCTACGGGTGTCTAGCGGAGCACTCTGGCATGTGGTTGCCATGCAGTGAGTGTGGGCTGTTCATTCCCTCGACTTTCGAACCGGAGTTACCATAGGGAGAGATGTACAGTGAAAGTAAAGGTGATTGGTTAACTTTGCCCTTCATATGAAAGTAGTTTTAATTAATTGAGGGGGGAATAGTAATTATATGCTAAATGATTTTTTCAGACATGGATTTTAATTATGACAGTTTTCATGACCATGTTTATAAATAGCTGATTACACTTTCATATCCTTATACACAAACAGGCTTCCTTAACTTTTCTAACCTGCAAACAACCTTCTTCTGTAAGTTCTGAAGCTTTCCTTATTAATGTGATGAATGTGTTGTAGGGAAGAACTGTTACCATCAAGCTGAAGAATGTGAATTTTGAAGTAAAAACTCGCGCATCTACAGTTCCGTCCACCATTTCTACTGCAGAGGAAATATTTGCCATTGCTAAGGAGCTGCTAAGGACAGAAGTTAATGCGAGTTCTCCACATCCCCTGCGGTTAAGACTGATGGGTAAGTAGGCTTCCCTCCCTTCCTTCCCCCCCCCATTTATTTATTTATTTATTTATTTATTTATTTATTTTTCCCCTTATATGTTTAATAATGCCCCCTCCATGAAAAGAAAAAACATTCAACTTGGGAAGTCTTTTCCCTCTGTCTATTTCTAAAACTGTTTAAGAGCTTCTCCGTGTGTGTCATCAGCTATAATTCAGATGCACATACAGAATCAAATTCCAAGTCTGAGTCAATTGAAGTTGTTCTTAGCTTTATTTTTTTCTGTATTCCTTGAGGAACAATGTTTCAAGACTCAAAACTTAACAGATTTGAGAAACTAACCCAGGGCATTCAATTATACCTATAATACTCCCTTGGGATCCAGAGCACCATGACATAATGAAACATGTGGATGTTTCTGTCACTAAACAACGTAGCAACGTTGTTACTTAGATTTTGAGGACACTAAATAATATCGCACCAATTTAGTCTTTATCACTTTGTGCTGCGATTTTTAGAAATTTTGGATTTCAGAATTGCAAATCAAGATTATGTCACAGTGAAACCACATTGCCAGTCACTCTCTGTTGGAAGCAGACTAGGAAGCCATGGCTTCAGGTAAACTGTAAGAGATTATGCCAAGAGCGGATATTACTTTCACACCTGAGAGAGAGCATCCGGTGAGACCCTGCATGAAGTCTATTAAAAAAGAGCCAAGGAGCAAGTGTCTATAAAACGTTCTTTGTAATTGAAAAACTTAGAAGCAAGCAAGATATCCTTAAGTGGATTGATAAACTGGATGTCCAGACAACAGAATAATGTCCAGTGTGTAAATGAGCTACAAAAAGGCATGAAGGAAATTTAAGTAAATATTGATAAATATAAGAAGCCAGTGTTGCATGATTGGCATCTTGAAAAAGGCAAAACCCTAGAGACAGTTAAGGATGAAAGCAGAGGCTTTGGAGCTAATGAAACAACTGTGCATTGTAAAAGTAACTTTTATTCCCCTGATATAATTGTCATCTCTGAGGCTTACTGCCTCCATCTGCTAGCCCAGGCCTAGTCCCAGAAGCTTCTAGCCTCCATGTAATCTAACCTAGGCCTAGAATGTTTTCAGCTTCTGACACTTAATGCTGAGTAAGCTCACCCTTTATAGTTCTTTCTGAACTCTGGCTGGCTGATTCACCTCAGCTGTTCTGACTCAAACTCCTCTCCAAGTTGACTGATTCAGTCTGGTTTCTGTCCCAGCCTCTGACTATTTGCTCTGCTTGACCTCAAACTAACTCCGTCCATCTGTTCTAATCTGGCTCCTTCTCATTCTCTGGCTTGTTCTGCCTTCCCTGTTCCTAGCTTGTTCTTTCTCTGCAACCTCTCTTGGTAAAACTGCCTCCTCCCGAGTCGCTCTGCCCTGCCCCCTTTTATGTTACCTCTTTGTTTTCTAGTCTCATGAGAGTTGGGCATATCTTATTCTGTCAAATCTTTCTCTGATTCATCACTTTGTCTGCCACTCAATTAAACATCACCTTCAAACGTGGTGCTTCTACGAAATAACTTTACTTTCATTGTTTAGGATTAATGGTGTGTAGTAAGATATGTCTGTATTCTAGCCAGAGGGATTAAAGATGTATGATAACAGTATGTTTGTATTCTAGCCAGAATAGCTATGTTGCTGGATTAAAATCCCTCTGCAGTATGTAATTCTATAATGGTGAATATATGTCTTTTTAACTACATCTAAACTCATAGAATGAAAACTACCAAGATTAATTACTTAGGTAAACTATAGTGTTTGGGTGATAGTGCTATGTGTATGTTTGTGTGTGTGTGCATGTATAGAACCTGCAGTTGTGTAGGAATGACAATAAATGATATATGGGAATATTCTGTTCAATTGTGTAAAAATGAAACACTCCTTAAAAAGTTAAGTCTGTTGAAAAAGTTAACCACTAAAGAGTCTCTGTAGTTGACTCCAATTAATTACTTTCTACTTAATGGCATTGAACGTTCTATATAATCATGACAATTCCAACAGATTCTTACCATTTACTGATATACAGTTTTATAAAGCAAAGTAAATACTTCTTTATAATACCAGCCATGATGCCAGTGCCCTTTAATTTGGAAAATATTGGTCTGTGAATGTAGCTAAGTGGAAAATTATATGCCTAACATTTGAAAGACTATATACAGGTCCAAACCTCACCACTTAAAAAATGTATGTTGTATATGTGTGTATACATCTCCAGTGGTTCTTGTATTGTTTTCCATACTTTGTTTGTGTTGGGAATGAATGTCTACACAATGTGGGACTGACTGGCTTTGGTCTCATTTAGGTGTCCGAATGTCTACTTTTTCCAACGAAGATGACAAGAAACACCAACAAAGGAGCATCATTGGCTTTTTACAATCTGGAAATCAAGCTTTGTCATCTACTGGATATAGTCTAGACAAGACTGACAAAACTGAGCTTGTAAAGCCCTTAGAAATGTCTCATAAGAAGAGTTTCTTTGATAAAAAGCGATCAGAAAGAAACTGGAACTGTCAAGACACACCCAGATGTGAAGTCTCGGGTCTGCAAGCTTTACAGCCCTCAAAACCATCCCAAGCATTAAAGAAGACGATCGAGAGAATGCCAGAGAATTCAAATGACCATCAGACATTTATATGTCCAGTTTGCTTTAGGGAGCAAGAAGGTATCAGTCTGGAAGCTTTTAATGAACATGTAGATGTCTGTCTTGATGGACCATCAACCAGTGAGAACTCCAAAATGCCCTGTTACTCACATGCTTCCTCTGTAGACATTGGCCAGAAGGAAGATGCACACCCCTCTATTCCACTGTGTGAGAGACAGGAGCATGAAAATGGAGAGATCACTTCAGTAGATGGTGTAGATCTAACAGGGACTGAAGACAGATCATTGGAAACAGCAAGCATGGACACTCTAGGGAATAATCGCAGCAAAGAGGAATATCCCGATATTCCAGACAAGTCTTGCCCTACGTCATTGACAAATGAAACCATTGGGTTTTTAAGTAAGCAAGAATCTGCCCAGCCTTGTACTGATGAAGTAGTAACAGGACGAGCTCTAGTTTGTCCTGTTTGTAACCTAGAACAAGAGACTGCTGATCTTACCCTCTTCAACATACATGTGGATATTTGCTTAAATAAAGGTATTATCCAGGAACTGAGAAATAGTGAAGTTAATTCAGTTAAACAACCTAAAGAGAGCTCCAGAAATACTGGTAAGCATGTAGTCATTAAGAGGAGAACGTTGCGGGGAGGAAGGGAGGCAGGCCAGTGGCTATGAGCACTTGCAGCTCTTGTGGAGGACCTACATTTGGTTCCCAGAATGCACATAGTGGCTCACAACCATCTGTAACTCCAGTTGGTACCCTCGTTTGGCCTCTACAGGCACCACACACACACACACACACACACACACACACACACAGACACGGTACACAAACATGTATGTAGGTAAAACATGAAAATACTTAAATTTAAAAAATAAGAGGAATGTGATTTTCTAGGGATATGTCTTATTAAAATTGCTGAAACTATAACTTTGAAATGTATACTGTTAAAAGGGTCTCTTGTGTTTCCACTCATTTAGGAAAATATTAGCTACTTTACCCTGGCGAGAGATCACTGAAAATGAGCTTTTGAATTGAGAGGAGAGTCCATTTTAGTTTTTGATTTATTGTAGAATGAAGTTAAAAGTTGAAGGATCTGAGTGATCCAATCAAAAAAAAAAAGAGAGAGAGAGAGAGAGAGAGATTCCCTCAGGGAACACCTGCTAGCCGGCATGCTCCTGCTGTGACAAACGGGCTTTATTTATAGAGCCAGGAAGCCTTTTTCACTTTGTTCTTGGTAATGCTGACTGCAGCAAGATTTCAGAAATCAAGTTTAATGCCAGGAGAACAAGTACATTATAAAGAAACAATACTGTAACAGTAACCTTGTGGGCCGGCAGTGTGGCTCAGGGCACAGGCGCTTGCAGCCAAGCCTGGCAACGTGAGCTTCGTCTCTGGCACTCGATGGAAGGAAAGAACTGACTTCTGAAAGTTGCTCACTCCATGCATGTACTCACATGTACATACGCACACACAAATTAATGTAGCAATATTTTTAAAATTAGTTTGGGATATGTATAATAATCCGTTAATTTTATAACTACAAATTAATGTAATTAATTATTTCTAATTATAATTAATGATTTTAAGTATAATTAATTATTTTAATTATAATTAATGTTTTTTTTTTTAATCTGTTGGTTTTATAACTTTTGTGACGCTTTTCCTTCATGGAATTTCTTGACTTCCCTTTCCCCAGCAGACAGACTTCAGAAGGCTCCGGGAAGGACCAAGAGGTATGGCTGGGCTGAGCTTCGGGGAAGAGAGCTTGTGTCTGCTCTGAGCTTCAGGGCCTCTGCTTGCTTAATCTAACCAAGGAACATTTTAAAAGCTGTTTTTGCAGAATTCTTTTAAAATATTTCCTTCTACATAGCAATTGTGTGTTCTTTCTCATTCCAGGCCAGGACTGAAGATGAAGGGCTCAGCATCAAAGAAAACAAAAGCCCGCAGTCCCAGACACACCCTTGATGGGTTTTTTAAATGAACTTTGAACATTTTATCAACTTTTTTTTATTGAAATTATTATTTTCATAGTCAATGTATTTATTCTTCCTCATTTTAAATATATTCCTCTAAGGAAGACAAGTGCAATAATACCTCCCCCACGTGACCTTTTTAAGAATGTAGACTGAATATTAACTTATTTCTTTTATATTTCCCTTAATAACTGTGAGAATTTCATTCCCAGTATATTTTATATATATATATACATACATACATACATTCATATATATCCTTTGGGAATCAGTCGTGTTAGAGACGACTTAACGTAGGAAGTGAGGTCAGAAGGTAATGTGTTATTTTATAATGAATATAAAACATTTACAAGAACTCTGAGTCATGTGCAGCAGCCTCAGCCAGCACCAGCTCCTCAGTGCTTAGCCACCGCGTGGCGGCCATTGTGCCACTGTACCTGCTTGTGTTCTGTGAGCAGATGTAGTTAGATTTAGCCATGATGTCCGTGAAGAGCATTAACTTAACAGAAAGGCCGTGGGCATGGCTGTTCCCTTCAGGGAAGTGATACACTGTTATCTGAGTTCAGAGGATCTGTCCAAACCATTGTTCTTTGTATTGTCTTACTTATCTTATGAATAAGCACTTGGTTCACATAAAGAAATACTTAGTCCATAATTCAAAATCATTTTTTAACTCAGTACTTTAAATGGCAGTATTTAATTTCTTGTCAATTCTATTTGACTACAAATCCGCAGTAAACAAGATAAGTTGTGCAGTTGCTTGGTTTTTATTCCCCTCTTTAGGAGAAAACAGACACCTCAGAAGATGAGCCCTGAGGGGTCGCTGCGCTCCCCGTGGCTACTTCTCTGTGTCTCTGTTAATAGTTGTTAATGGTCGTGGACGGAGGATCTGCAGCAGTTCAGAGGTCGCTGCAGACGTAGTGCCACCCACAGGTTCTCATGGTGGCACCCGCCCTTTCTCAACTGCCTTAAGAACTGAATCCTGCTGGGCTGTGGTGGCGCACGCCTTTAATCACAGCACTGGGAGGCAGAGGCAGGTGGATCTCTGAATTGGAGGACAGCCTGGTCTACAGAGTGAGTTCCAGAAAGATCAGCCAGGACTATACACAGAAATTCTACATCAAAAAAACAAAAAACAAAAAAACAAAAAACAAAAAGGAAAAGAAAAAAGAAAGAGCTGAATCTTTTTCTCTTGTTTTGCCTTTGCATATTTTAATGCATTTATTATAGACAGAAATATTTGAGGGATCTTAGAACCGACCTTGTATGCCAGTCTTAACCTGACTTTTAATTGCTAGACTGCTTAAAAATGGGCTAAAAGCCTGCTGACATCCAAAGCTGTGCTGCCAACATACCAGACCCCTACCTGATATCATACACCACAATAGTTCCAAAGCTGGGCTGCTTTGGTTATTGATTGTGATTTACTTATGTAAACTATTTATGAAATTAAATTCAATGAAACTGATTTAATGTATTGTAAACTAGATATTACTGTATTTATTATTTTCTTCCATCTAAAGTTTATTTTTGTTGTTTTCAAAATTAAATAATAAATTATTTTCATGTAGATGCTATATTTAATTGGATGTCATCTTTAATAATTAAAAATTTTTTTAGAATTAAAAGTTTTTTCATGCATACTGTTACATTATTTTCTTCTCTTGCTCTTCCAACTCCTCCCATGTCTTCTCAATCCCTCTCGAATCTATGATCTCTTTTTAAATAGTGTTACATATATATGTGTGCGTGTATGTGTGTGTGTATATATATATATAATGTGTGTGAATGTGTGTGTGTGTGTGTGTGTATATATACTGACTGGTTTTATGTGTCAACTTGACACAGGCTGAAGTTACCACAGAGAAAGGAGCTTCAGTTGGGGAAGTGCCTCCATGAGATCCAGCTGTGAGACATTTTCTCAATTAGTGATCAATCGGGGAGGGCCCCTTGTGGGTGGTGCCATCCCTGGGCTGGTGCTCTTGGGTTCTATAATAGAGCAGGCTGAGCAAGCCAGGGGAAGCAAGCCAGTAAGGAACATCCCTCCATGGCCTCTGCATCAGCTCCTGCTTCCAACCCTGCTTGAGTTCCAGTCCTGACTTCTTTGGTGATGAACAGCTGTGTGGAAGTGTAAGCTGAAAAGAACCCTTTCCTCCCCAACTTGCTTCTTGATCATGATGTTTGTGCAGGAATAGAAACCCTAACTAAGACAGTATACATATATGTATACACAGACACACATTGTTACACATATGTTAACCTACTGAACTCATTTAGTGTAGCTCATATGTGTTTGTTGAGGGCTGACTAAAGCGGATGACTCCTTGGCGGGCTTGTCCCTGGGAAAGACCGATCACCCTCTCTCAGCAGTCATCAGTTACATGCAGCTCCTCATGGAGGAGTGGAGCCTTGTAAGAGTTCCCCCTCCCATCCTGGGATATTTAAGTAGTGTTGTCATTGCTCGGGTCTTGCTGAGATTCTGTGGGTGTAACTTCCTTGTCACATGCAGAAGACACCATCTGAGCAGACCTCTCACTCTTACTGTCTTAGCACCCCATCTCCCACGATGTTCGCTGAGCCTTGGTTGCAGAAGCTATGGTGCAGATGCATCAGCTGGAGTCTTATATTCCCTTCTCAGAAGGAGAAAACAGCTCCTTAGAGAAGTGGCCACTTCCTCGCCAGGCACTCTTAAGCCAGGAAGGAAGCTGACCTCTCCAGTCCCCGGGCAAGAGCCGCATTGAATCATACCATGCAAACCATCCTCTTCCGCAGCCCGTCTACCACTTGCTTGTTGATTGACACCCCCCCCACACACACACTTCCAGGACACAGTTCATCCTCGAGGGAGGACTGGGCAGGAAGTCGCCGGCAAAGCCTGGAGGCAGCACTGGAGAGGAGCACTGCGGTTGGCTTGCTCTCGCTTGCTCCATGTCCAGCTTTCTCTGCGTTCCTGGTCTGCCTCTCTGATGTTTCACCCTCATCCTGTCTGTCGGGACCCCTCCCACGTCCTTTATTATCTGTTTAGTCTAGTATAGCCAACACATTTGAAGCATTTTTAGAAAGCATAATGAAGCTTAGAAGAGTAAAAGACCCATAGCCTTAGAGTCAAATCAGAGAAGAACATGTTTGTGACGTCTATACCTAGTATTAGTAGGGGAAAGCTGGTGTCTGGGATATTAATTTGATTCTTAAGACTCAGGAAGAAAGATAATTGATGTAAGGTGATACAAAAGACTTGAAATAGCATTTCACATAGAAGAAAACCTGAAGGACCCAGAGCCAGGAAAACTGTCATGTTAGCCATCAGGACGTGAAACAAAACTATGAAGAGGTAGTATTATATCCCTCCTATGTCAGCAAGAAGAAACCGTTCGTGTTGCTACATTCTAAACATGACTTAAACCCTCGTTTTGAGGATACACTTTGGAAAACAATTTGTCCTTTAATCAATGGAACAGATGAAGTGAGTAAAAACTAGAAACAAGTAAAAGTGAAACTTCATATGGTCAGTGTGTTTGCAGATATTTTTTAAGAGAAAGTTTATTTTTAGCTCGCTTGCCTACTTTTTAAATAAGTCTACATTTTTACAGAGTTCAATAAAGTTCTGTCTGTAAAACTCAATACTATTACTACTGGCAGTTATAACCAATTATAAAATAGAATTAAATTAATTCTGTTTATTGTGGGGCTCTCAGAAAGAAAAAAAATGTTCAAGGATTTGGGAACTTCACAGTATTGGAAGATAAATAGTACCCATGAATAAATGAAATAATCTTATTGGTGAACAGGAAGAATGACTATATAAAATTAACTCCCACATTCACTAGTTATACTGTTAAATACAATAAAATCCAAGACCCCTTAGAAACAGGTAAATAAAGCCAGGCTTTATTTCACACGTTCAGCATAAGCAAGTTGGTAATATAAGCTATCTCTTCAAACTAATACAATGTGGCCCAGTGCTTTGGACGTGGCACATACCTTTAATCCCAGCATTCAGTAGGCAGAAGCAGGAAGATCTCTGAGTTCAAGGCCAGGCTGGTGAGACCCTGTCTCAAGAAGAGATAAATAGATACTAAATTTTTTGTAGCAATAAAGTATTAACGGTAGTGTTGGGAATGGGAGGGGCATTTTCAATAAGCTAATGAGAAAAGTATTCACTGTTAAGTAAACAGCCCTTCTGTGGTTTATAACTCATAGAGTTAAATTTGATGGAGGCTAACGCTGGGAGTCCCTAGACAACCCTTTCTCTGATTAATTGCTAGAAGGACTAATAGAACTAAGAAAAGGTACAACCCAGGTTATAATCTGTAAGAGTGAAAAGATATAAATTAATAAGCGAAGAGGCTAGATATAACTCAGAAGTAGGATGCTTTCCAAAAACGCAAGACCCTAGGTTTGATACTTAGCACAGAATGGGATTGAGGTCAACAGAGTCCCACGCTCCCAGGGGAGGCATGTGAGGTATACACAACTCTCCCATAAGTACCAAATGCCAGCATGCAAAATGCCACCAACCAAGACACAGTGCCCAACTCTTGCCACCCAGGGTTTTTCCTGTAAGTCTGTGACAGGCATTTCTATCATCCCAACTGACCTTAGCTACTAAGCCTTAAACCTTCTAGAGAGTGACTAGTCCAAGGCCTCAGTTTTCAAAAGTCACACGTTCAGCATAAGCAAGTTGGTAATATAAGCTATCTCTTCAAACTAATACAATGTGGCCCAGTGCTTTGGACGTGAAACATTCTTCTCGGGCTTCTAAAGGCCAAGGACTCGGTGGCTGGTTCTTTTGAAGAGAGAGGTCTTTCTTTGCAAAATGTAGGAGTTGAGCAACCTGAATCTGCCAAGGTAACCTCATCGTTTTCTTGCAAAATAAATGTCCATCAGAACTGTGTTTGAATAAAGAATAAAAAGACAAGGATTACTTAGGGTGACATTTTTTTCTGCCTTTTTTCAATGCAAAAAATATCTCACATTTTAAGATTTCGAAGGAGTCTGGCCTATTCATTTGTGGCATATCATTGTTATAGTATGCTCTTCATATAGCATAAGTAGGCCTAGTGATTGCATGTCTGTACAGAGGTCTCTTCCATGAAAGGCAAAATGTCTTAGTATGTCTTCTCATTGTTCTGGTAACTTATGGCTAGACATCTTACCTCAGTCTTCTGTGATAATAGAAGATTATGAGAAGTCATTTGTAAATCCAGACCATTCTACAGAGTGCTTTGGCTTAGCGTTTTGCATGGGATTGTAAGAAGTGATCTTTGAGAGACAGATGTGTCCACGCTGACAAGGCAAGTCATTGTCTTAGGGCTTTACTGCTTTGAAAAGACACCATGACCAAGGCAACTCTTATAAGGACAACATTTAATTGGAGCTGGTTTACAGGTTCAAAAGTTCAGTCCATTATCATCAAGGCAGGAACATGGCAGCATCCAGGCGGGTATAGTGCAGGAGGAACTGAGAGTACTACATCTTCATCTGAAGGCTGCTAGCAGAATATTGACTTCCAGGCAGCTAGGATGAGGGTCTTATAGCCCACAGCCACAGTGACACACCTATTCCAACAGGGCCACACCCACTCCTACAAGGCCACACCTACTCCAACAGGGCCACACCTCTAAAAGTGCCACCCCTGGGGCTGAGCATATACAAACCATCACAGTTGTTGCTGAGTTAAAGAAACTCCATGCTAAGAGAATATAGGCAATACCCAACGTAAGGACAAGAGAGAAACATCAATTACTGAGACACATCTGCTGTTCTCATGTTAAATGCCTTCATTCATCCTGGGTTATGTGTCAGCTCATCCCCACACACCCCCATTTCTGTTTCTACTGTCAATCCCAAATATGTTATTAAATTCCATCTGTGTTTGTAGAGCCTTTGGAAAGAGCCATTGCTTTCCTCCTGTGATTCTTACTAGTTGCCCTCTTGCTGGCATTCCAACTGCTTCCTCAGCTTACCCTGATCTAAAACAGCTTGAGTACGTTCTACTGTTCTCAACCCGTGGGTCGCATACCAGGTATTTACATTACGATTCATAACAGAAGCAAAACTATAGTTATGACGTGCCAAAGAAGTAGTTTTATGGTTTAACAACACGAGCAACTGTGTTAAAGAGTCGCAGTGTTAGGAAGGCTGAGAATCACTCCTGCAGAGCATAAAATCACAGTGCTTTTTATCTTGGTGAGAGCTTTAACAAGGAAGGGGAGAGGGCAGTTGGGAGTTTGGAAGCGGTTTGTATGCCCTAACTTATTAGGATAACATGGTTCAGAATTCTGTGGAGTTGGTCTGATGTCCACTGTTAATATACTGACACTCTTTGACTGTACATTGTCATCTGGTTTGGGGAATTTAATTTATATAGTTTTGAATCCTGTTTTCCACTTACATATTATACTTTGCATGTTAGTCCTGCCTTATATTTCTATTAGCATTCATTGTAGTATAATTGCTATTGTTTTGATCATACTACCCTACCATAAAGATTAGGCCTATCCCCTCCCCCCCTTTTTTGATCTAAATGGAGCTCTGCTGGGGACTTTTTTTATGTTTGGGATTTTTCTTTGATAAATTGAGAAACACTGGTTTGAATTTAATACTTAAAATTTGGTGCACAATAATTAGAAAGCAGGGCTGAAGAGATGGCTCAGCTGTTAAGAGCACTGACTGCTCTTCTGAAGGTCCTGAGTTCAATTCCCAGCAACCACATGGTGCCTCACAAACATCTGTAATGAGATCTGATGCCCTCTTCTGGTGTGTCTGAAGACAGCTACAGTGTACTTACATATAACAACAAATAAATCTTCAGGCCAGAGAGAGCAGGGCCTCTGTGCAGCTACAGTATACTCATATACATAAAATAAATAGAAATAAATAAATCTTTAAAAATAATTAGAAAGCAAAGCAAGCTTTAAATGTACATCGATATCATATAAATTTTAAATTTGTTGTTAACGTGTATGTGTGTACCACTGAGCCCAGAAAAGGGCTTTGGATGCCCCGACACTGGTGTTACAGCTGGGTATAAGCCACCCAGAGCTGGTGCCAGGACCCAAACTCTGGTCCTCTGCAAGAGTGGTAAGTGCAGTTAAGCACTGAGCCATCTTTCCAGCCTAACATTACATAATTTATATTAAAATGAAACACCAAACCAATTCATAATAGAAAATAAAAGTCATATTACCTCTTTTATTTGAAGAGTCAGGATTTGTTGGACCTGTTTTTGTATTATTTTAGTTTCTAACAGACCATCCAAGAAAGCTGATAATTTCATGACTATCAAATGAAAAATTGAGCCTTTTTTTTCCAAGGAGGAAATTCTGGAATCCCAGCTAGGAAGTATTTAATATTGAATTTCCAGGAATGAATATTGACTATAAATCAAACCCAGGCACTTTTAAATTGTACAAAGAACTGAGGGAGCATGAGCTGAGCCTTTCTGAGGGCTTGTAGATTGCTAAAAACGTTTCCTTTTGTGTAGAGCCAAACCCTAGTAGCTGACATGCCACACCTAAAGGCAGACACACCACAGACCAGCCCAAGCCCAGGAAGAGCTGGAGAACCGCGGGCCTGCGCCTTAGCCACTGGCTCCAAAGAGAGCAACTCACTGCTGTGCTCCTGCCGGGTGCATGTGCAGGCCAGCCCCGCACCTTAGTGGGGTCCCCACAGAGAAAGTGACTATGAACCCTGAGAGTGGCAGGGGCCATGAAGAGAGGGCTCCGATGCTCCAGGCGGCCAGGGGTCTGAAGGCCAACCTGAGGGATGCAGCCAACAGGCCCTGGAGGACCCTGGCCAGGATGCCGAAGCCCGAGGTGCAGGACCCGGAAGCAGCGGCTGCAGGACATGAAGGCTGTGAGTCCTGGGATGAGGTCTGATGGGCAGAGGGTGGGTTCAGGCTGAGACTCTAGAGTACTCACTGCAGCCTGGAAGGATACAGGTGCCTGGGGACCCTCGGGATGTCCTCCAACGCTGCCCCCCTTGCTGGCTGGTTTTCAGCTTTGAAGTTCTCTCCCCTGAGTGTCGATCCACACCCTATACTGTGGATGGGAGGGTCGTTTTTCCAAGCTGAGGAGGAGACTGTTTAAAGAAATGAGTAAGCTCTTGTTCAAATAAGAAAAGAATTCCTTGTGCCTTTGTCTTAAAGCACGCTTTGTGCGCAGACTTATTTGTGTGACTTTAAGTCACTTAATATTGTTGCATTTAGGTTTCTAAAACTTGGGGAATAGATCAGCTATGCCTCGGGAATAATAGCATAAACCAAGACTACACTGAGGAAGTCTTCAGGAGTTAAAAATAAAGAACTCATGTCTCTTAATGGCACACTATGGACTTAGGTAGATGATGGCTCTTTCTTGAAGCCGCAACCTTGGCAACTGTGTATCGTTTCCTTAGTATAATGTGCAATTAGTTAGCTACTTTCAGAACTATTTTCTAGGGCCTAATATTTTCAGGACATGTTTCAGATATGGGGGTACAGAGGATAAGGAGGCTCCTGTGTCTGTGGAGCTTGATTTCAATTGTGGAGGAGGCTGATGGGTCATAAACAAGGAAGTTACAGGAGCGACCATTTTAGGGAAAGGCCATGAAACAAAGTGACCTGGGTGGCACTAGGGCACAGGAGGACTTTAGGTCAGGATACAGAGCACGTTTAGGCAGGTACTCAGATGAGAGCAAAGAGCCAGCCATCGGAGGTTCAGGTAGAAACCACGGCAAGCAAGAGTCGAGCGGGTGCAGACACGGAGTCCCTGTGTTTAAAATGAGGAGGATGCCCAACCATTCTGGAGCTTGGTGAGTGAAGCTCAGAGCTACTGAGATTGGAGAGAGTTAGACTTAGGATGGTGATGTCTCTTGAGGGTTGAAAGTTCTGCACTAGCTAAAACTAGTGAGTCTTTTAGTAGGTGTGGTTAGTGGGAGGAAGTTTTCATATTACTGAGGGACAACCTTGAAGAGGATTCCATGACTGATCCTATTCCTTTCTCCACACATATCCACTATGCACACTTGTGCAGCCACAGCCCAGCCACCCCACCCTGCCCACCCCCTAAAACCCAGTCAAGTGGCCTGCCCCACCCCCCAAAACCCAGCCAAGTGGCCATGGAATGAGACCTCTGAAAGTCTGAGCCCAGGTAACCCTTTTCTCATTCTGTGTCAGCTGTCTCTGGCCCTTTTGCTAACACTGGACAGTGGCTAGAACAAGATCAATCTACCTAAGAAAGAAGCATTTAAGAAACAAACCTGATATTGTATTTTTCTCAATTTCAGACAATTAAATCAATGTGCATTGGTTGGCATTGGCAGTCTTAATTTGTGTCTGCCTCGTGGTAGTGGTAACATATTTTATCACTTCAGCTCCTCTGGTTCTCTTGAAATCTTTTCTCTGTATTTAAATTGGGTCGCTGAACTACATATGAGAGCTAAATACTCTGGGTGTATTTCATTTGCAGGAATATTATTCACAACTGTAATAACCTGCTGTGCAGCATGTCTTGATCCTCGACAGTACTTTCCGTAAACATGCACGCTTTACATTCTGATGAAATACAGTTTATGAACTTTTTTTCATCTGTAGCCATACTGTTGTCATGCATGCCAGAATCTTGTTGAACCACAGACTATGAAATTTTTCTCATGTGTTTTCTCCTAAAAGTTATAGTTTTGTGCTTTCCATTTACATAGACAGTTCATTTGTGTATAGGATATAAAGTTTATATAAGGCTTCAATATGGTGCCCTGAATATTTAAATGTCACTTGTTGAAATGATTATCTACTCTCTGTTGTCAAAACTTACAACCATTTGTCAAAAAATAGCTGATATTTGTGTGTGCTTATTTTTAGGCTGTATATTTTATTCTGTCAGTGTATAAGTCCCTCTGTATGTTAAACACCCTACTTAGTGATTCTTGCACATTACTGTGCAGTTATTATACACTAAAGTTAAGTAATGTGACTCTTCCAACATTGCTTCTCTTTTTCAAAATGTATTTGGTCTCTCAAAATTGTCTTTGCCTTTATATTTTTTTAAATGAACTTGTTAATAGCAAGTAGCAAGTAGGGAATAGTACACATATTCCCTACAATATGTGTAGGGAATGGTTCTGATGCTTTGATTGGAAATCTGCATGACAACACTAAAGGTCCTGTTCCCCAGTTGGTTCTTGATTGATCAATAAAGATGCTAGTGGCTAATGAGCTGGGCAGAATGGGCAGGATTTCCAATTTCCGGTGTGCAGGCTAGCAGATGCAGGAGAGGAGAAAAGGTTTTGCCATGCACCAGAGGGACCACCAGCCACCAGCCATGTGAGATCTAGGGTAGAGTGGCCATTGGCCACTTCCCTGACTGGGCCTGGGGTAGCAGGAGGGAGGTTAGAAAGGCAACTAAGGGCAGACTTAGGGGTTGAGCTGGAACTAAAGGTAACTGAGCAACTGAGCTGAGGACAGAATTGGAGGTGTTGAGCTGGGAGTGGAGAGGAGAGCAGGCTAGCTGAGAGAGGCTTAGAAGAGTCCAGATATTGAGCTAAAGCCTATAAAAATAAGTTAATGTGTGTGTATGTCTTTTATCTGCAGATCCAAGGGAACCTAGGAGGGGCTGAAAGTGCAATCTGCCCAGAGCTTAAAGCAGGGTAGTAGGAACTATACAGTACAAATATGTTGGTGTGACATTTCATTGAAATTGCATTAAACCAATAGACAAATTTTGGGACAGTCAAGAGCTTATGATCTTCACTCTTCTAACCCAGGGACTTACTATATCTTCCCATCATTTAGTCTTTGAGATCTTTTAATAGCTGTCTTTTTTTAAAAATAAGATGTAGTTTATTATTTTATGCAGTTGAGTGTTTTGCCTGAATGTATGTGTACCATTGTTTGTGCCTTTTGTGCTTGAAACTCACAAGAGGGCTTGGGATCCATTGGGGCTGGAGCTACAGACAGTTGCAAACTGCCATGTAAATGCTGGGATTTGAACCAGGGTCCTCTGCAAGAACAGCAAGTGCTCTTAACCTCTGTTCCAGCTCTCCACCCCAATTATTATTTCTTTGATACAGAGAAACTGTATATGTTTTGTTACCTTTATATTTAAGTAGTTTTGTTTCTGGTCAGTTGTAGATAGTGCTTTTAGTTTTAATTTGCCAATATGTAGAAATATGAATGATACCTATGTGCTAATCTTGTATTGCTGGTTCTCAAGCTGCTTTGTCTGTTGCTTAAGATTTTATATGTAAATAACCAAGTGGTCTGAAGCCAGACTATACAGTTTTTCTTTTTATCTATATGTCTTTTCACTTACTGTACCAACTACAACTTTCAGCACAACATGTAAACAAAGAGATAAGAATGGAAATCTCTTTTTATTCTTGATCTTAGGAACAAAAGAAGTCCAGATCTTAAAAACTAAGTATGATGTTGGTTGTCAGGTTTTTTTTGCAGATGCCCTTTCAAAATGAGGAAATTCTCTTCTATTTGCAATGAACCAAGGGAGGTATTTTCTCTTTTGGAAAGGGGGAAGAAAGTTGTTTGTTCTTTGTTTTCATTTCTTTTATAAATGTATTTTATCTAGTGTATAGGTATGTGTGTGTGCATGTGTGTATGTGTGTGTTGAAGGTATGATGTGATGGTGGCACATGCATGCTACAGTGTGCATGTGAAACTAAGAGGACAGCCTTGTACAGTTTGTTCTCTTCTCCCTAGAGGAACCAAACCCAGGTTGTCTTAGTCAGGGTTTCAATTCCTGCACAAACATCATGACCAAGAAGCAAGTTGGGGAGGAAAGGGTTTATTCCGCTTACACTTTCCACATTGCTGTTCATCAGCAAAGGAAGTCAGGACTGGAACTCAAGCAGGTCAAGAAGCAGGAGCTGATGCAGAGGTCATGGAGAGATGTTTCTTACTGGCTTGCTTCCCCTGGTTTGCTCAACCTGCTCTCTTATAGAATCCAAGACTACCAGCCCAGAGATGGTACCACCCACAAGGGGCCCTCCCCTCTTGATTACCAATTGAGAAAATGCCCCACAGCTGGATCTCATGGAGGCATTTCCCCCAACTGAAGCTCCTTTCTCTGTGATAACTCCAGCCTGTGTCAAGTTGACACACAAAACCAGCCAGTACACAGGTCCTCTACAAGAACAAACAGTGCCTGTCACTGCTGAACAATCTTTCCAGACCCACTCTTTTCCTTTTCATTCAGTTCAAAATATTTTGTCAAATGACTGCTATTAATTCTTAACCTCAATTTTGATTTCATCCCCCATGCCTGGGATGGTCTCTTGAGAACCCTCTACCTCCCTTGAAGCTTGTCTATACTAGTTAATAAAGTCTATCGTGTGTGTGTGTGTGTGTGTGTGTGTGTGTGTGTGTGTGTGTGAGAGAGAGAGAGAGAGAGAGAGAGAGAGAGAGAGAGAGAGACAAGAGAGTAGGTATGTGATGTCATGTTCATAATAGATGTGAATCCAATTTTATGTCCTTTCTCATAAATGAAAACAAAACGTGTTCATTCCTCTCAGCCTTTATCTGGGTCTTGACAGTGAGCTCATTTCAAGATTTTGTTCCCACGGGTCTGGCACTGAATCTGGGTTTCGTAGATAGATATTTTGTCTTTGTAAGATTCACATCCCTCTCAGTCTCATCTCATCCCCTGGGAGGTCAATCTGCTGCAGTCCTCTGACCTGCTATACTGACAGCAGACTGTGGGGCTTCTGAGGGGGTTGGGGAGGCTCTTCTTGAGCAGTGCTTTGTTTGGGGCCAGGGATGTTTTAAAGGTGTGTGAAAACACTTGCTATGTGAAAAGATGGCAGAATTGCAGTATCCTGGCTTAGTAAAATACTTACATGCAAATACACTGTGTCCTCAGAAGCACAGTGGGAAAGTCTCAGGATTGCCATGCCAACTTTTCAGAGTGCAAGGCTGTCACGTGAAATGTGACAGACAACTGTGGCCTCTTTCACAGCCCAGGGTCATGCTCTCTCTCTCTCTTCCAGTGTTGCCAATCGAGAGAAGCTTTCAGAACGCTGCTAAAAGCAATAATTTGGATCTTATGGAGAAGCTGTTTGAAAAGAAGGTGAACATTAATGCAGTGAACAATGTGAGTAGAAGTCACAAGTTTGACAAGTGACTCCTCCACGTGACAGCTTAGGAGTATGAAGGTCAACCGAAATCATAATAATTGAAGGGATGAGGCTGTCTGAGATGTGGGGGTCTGCTGTGGGTGT
Organism: Apodemus sylvaticus; assembly: GCF_947179515.1. Lineage (NCBI taxonomy): Eukaryota > Metazoa > Chordata > Mammalia > Rodentia > Muridae > Apodemus > Apodemus sylvaticus. Next base: position 64,689,477 of record NC_067487.1, read on the forward strand.
TAAGGCTAAAGGTAGAATTAAGCAGCAGAGCAGGCTCTGAGTGTTTTCTCTAGGAGAGGGAAGTGTGCAGGTCTTATGTGCATCCTTTCAAAGTCTGTGGCTAGGCAGGCAAATCCACCATTGGGAAGTCAGCATAGCCTTGGCCCTAGATCATATCCTGTGGAGCAGTTCAGTCTTGCCTGTTCTGGACACCTAGGGTCTGCTTTACTGTAACATTTGGGCTTGGTTTTCTCTCTCTCTCTCTCTCTCTCTCTCTCTCTCTCTCTCTCTCTCTCTCTCTCTCTGTAAAACCCAATATTGTTAGGTTTTCCAGATTTAAAACCCAAAGAAGTATGGATTTTCATTTTACTGCTTTTGAAACAGAAAGCATCCACATGTTGGGCAAAGAAATCTGGCTTTTGTTCTTCATGGACCTAGGCTTTTGGGGAGAAGTCCACTGCCAGAAATGTGGAGTTCCTATTGCTCGTCTTGGTGGGGAGTGGGGGTTCCTTCAGGGCACAGTTTATCAGCACGAGTGGGTTGGGAGGTAGACGCTTGCTTGGGATGAATTGTAGAGTGCTTTGTGGTCATAATGGCAAAGGTGGATTTAATGCTAAATAAAACAGCAGTTTCAGGGACCCTGCCTGTTCAGGCCCCTTCCAGGGCACTGGGAAAGCTCTAGCAACATTGCCCAGGGTTATATGATTTTAATAAGACTTGAAAAATGAAAACAATATAGCAACAACAGATTATACATTTCTGACTTGGGCTTTAAAGAGAGTTCCTCAAGTCTCTGGAAATAACTGTCAGTCAAGTGTTGGTCACACAGCATGAAGACATGAGCTAGCACTGAGAGAAAAAGCCAGGCTTAAGTGGCACAAGCTCCTAACCAACCCCTGTGCTGAGAAGGTAGAGTCTGAAGCTCTCTGGCTAGCTAGCCTAGTCTGATTGGCAAGCCTCAGGTCCCACTGGGAAATACTTCAAAAATCAAAGTAGATGACTCCTGAGAAACAATGCCTGGGTTGACTTCTAGCCTCCACATGAGTAAGTGTGTACACCTACTGCCCTATCCCACCCACAACAGGGCTCCCTAAATAGATAGTCTAAACTCAGGTGTCAAAAATCTGGAGCTATCTGTCCCAGACTGGAAGGTCATGGAAACAAACTGGAAGGTCTAAGTCATGCAGCACATGCAGGAGAATGATCTTTAGCAGTTGTGTGTGGAAACATAAGTACATGTGCAGAGTATGTGCTCATGCATGCACTTTTGGGAATTTATATGTCTATACATGTAATTCATATTTTATGTGCATTTGACATATTATAGATACATTATATATTATTACTAGTTCTACTAATATATTGTATGTAAAATAGTCTACATAATATATTTTATATTATATATAACTATATATAAAGAGCATATATAAATAATATAGTATATATGAATATATAAACTATTCACTCACACACACACACACACACACACACACACCCCTCCAGAAAAAAATTATAACAATTCTAGGAACAAAAATATAGGGAGGAAAGAAAGAAAAGATAAGAGTTGCTTGGGGCTGGAGAGACAGCTCAGCTGTTAAGAGCACTGGCTGCTTTTGCAGAAGACCAGGTTTAGATTCCCAGAACCTACATGTCAACTCACAGCCACCTGTAACTCCAGTTCCAGGAGATTAAATGCCCTCTCCCGGCTTCTGTGAGCATGCATGGAGAAAGGCAGGGGGAATCTCTTGAGTTTGAGGCTAAACTAGTCTACATGGTAGTTACAGGCTAATGAGAGTTCTTTTTTTTTTCTTCATTTTTTTTATTCTATATATTCTTTATTTACATTTCAAGTGATTTTCCCTTTCCTGGATTACTCTCCCCCCCCCCCAAAAGTCCCATAAGCCCTCTTCCCTCCCCCTGTTTCCCAATCCAACCCTTCCCACTTCCCTGTTCTGGTATTCCCCTACACTGCTGCACTGAGCTTTTCCAGGACCGGGGGCCACTCCTTCCTTCTTCCTGGGCACCATTTGATATGTGCATTGTGTCTTGGGTATTCCAAGCTTCTAGGCTAATATCCATTTATCGGTGAGTGCATACCATGAGTGTTCTTTTGAGACTGGGTTACCTCACTTAGGATGATGTTCTTCAATTCCATCCATTTGTCTAAGAATTTTATGAATTCATTATTTCTAAAGGCTGAATAGTACATGCTCCACTGTGTTCATAGCATCCCTAATCAGAGTTCTAAAAATGAAAAGAAAACTAAAGAATAGCTGGCATGTAAAAACCTTTGAAAATAGTTATTTGCTAAATTACAGATATTCATCTTTTAAAATTATTATGAGTATGGAGATTCATTTTTGAGTAAGGCAGTAGTCATTTTTCTAACAAGCAGGATATACAGTCTGTGATACATGTTTAAAACAGTTTAAAATTTTCTGCACAAAGTAGTTGTAATACTGGTTTTTAACCTACGGCTTCACACATGCTAAGCAACCTACCACTGATGTATTTCCCCAGATATCTGTGTGCTTGTGTGTGTATGTGTTTGTGACTATGTATTCACATCTGTGCGTGAGTAGGTGTTCACGTGGGTGGGCATTGTGTATGGAAGCCAGAGGGCTTCCTTGTGTGTCAGCCCTTCCGTCTCCAGCTCACTTTATCTTTCCTTAATTCTAAGGAATTTCCTTAATTCCTTAAAGGAAGTGCACAGGGTCTTTACTATGTCTGTACAAAGTCTGTGGGTGGTCTGGAAAGCCCACCCTCAGGGTTATGGGCCTGGACTTGGTCCTAGATTGTAGCCTGGAGATCAAGCCCAGCCCTCACACATGCTAGGCAAATGCTCCACCACTGAGCTACTGTTTTTGTAATGTTCTTTCTAATGGCAGCTATTTAATCTCGTTCATAGCAATTTATTGTCATGGTTAGTTTCGGGGTCCCTTAAAAATCTGTGATGATACATATTTGTTAGATGTAAGTGATATTGTTATATTCTTATACAAATAAAGTTTATGGAGAAGCTTATAGTTAAGATCTGACGTGATAGAATAAACTCTAGGTTGCAGGCAATGTCAAGGCGACTTGTGTTTTGTTAAACACCACCAATTTAGCAAGCAAGAAAACACTCATTTCAAACTGTTCTCATATTTATGTGATTACTTGTGTGAACGAAGAGTAGTTTGTTCATGCGCAGGCATCTTTCTTAGAGAACTAAAACAGTACTTAGAATATGGAAAACGTGACATGGATATTACTGATAAGCAAACCATCTATTTTACAAAACGAGTAAGTTGCTTGTGGCAACCCAGGAGCCAAATGTGGCTTTTCCTTTGAAGTAACAGATTTCAGTAGTTTGCTTCCTCTCCTTTCCCCATTCTCTAGCTTTCCCTCACTCTCCTCCCCCTTCATCTCTTCCTCTACTCCTCCTTCTCCCTCCTCCTTTACTTTTTCCTTTTTCCCTCTCTCCCTTCCTTTTCTTCCCCTCCCCCTCCCTCCTTCCTTCTTCCCTTCCTTCCAAAACAACTTATTTGCATCTATACTAATTACAGATTTTTTTTTTTTATTATAGAAGAGGGATGCTAGAGAAACAGTGTAAGGATTAAGAGCACTTGCTGCTCTTACCAAGGATTTGATTTCTTTCCCAGTCCTTACATGGTGGCTCATAACTATTGTAACTCTATTTGCAGGAGATCAGAATTCTGGCTTCTCCGGGCACACATGTTGCCCATATATACATGCAGGCAAACACTCATACACATACAACTTAAAGACTATAAGAAATACAGAGTAGAAAGCAAAGGAACAAACTGAGACAGTACACTTTTCTGTAAAATATCAATATATTCTGGTATGTGTTAAATCCCAAGTATCTCCAAAAGCCATCTTGAAGGCTGGTACCCCAGCCTCTGCCTCTCTTTCCTCCTGACCAATGCAAGGTAGACACCTTTGCTCCATCCATCCTTTCTGACAATGGTTGGGGACACTAACACTATGAGCCAAAACAAGGCTTCCTCCTTATGAACTGTTTATCTCAGTCATTTTGTCACAGAAACAAGTCATCAACTAACTTGTAGGCTTTAAAGAAAAAAAATGCCATTATTAATGATTGCATACAAGGAAAACTACAACTCTTACTGTGTGAATAACATTTTGTTTATGAGACATAGCCTCACATTGTAGGCCAGGCTGGCCTCAAACTTGTGGTCCCCCCCCACCAACTCCTGAATGCTGGGATTACCAGCTTGGACCACCATGTCCGTCAGATTCTGCTGGACAGAGTTCTTATGCTGTTCAAAGGAAAAGACAAAAGGTGCAAGAAAATAATCAGAATGTGAATGGTTCATAGGAAAGTGTTGGCCGAGTGAGAGACAGGAGACCGAGCGAGCCGGGACCTGATGGCCAGCCTAGGTTACAATGTGAGACTCTGTCTCATAAACAAAAAAAGAATATAAAACAACTAGGGGATACAGGAAGGGTAAAGGGGGTGAGAAATGATCAGATAACCAAAGAAACAAACTGTTTCCTCAGATGAACCGCACAGCCCTGCACTTTGCTGTGGGGAGGAATAACTTATCTGCAGTGGATTTCTTACTGAGTCACAAAGCCAGGGTGGATGTTGCTGACAAGGTAAGCTCACCTTCAATGGGTAGACTGAATTGGAGCATAATCTGCATGTAGGCGGGCTCATCACTACAGATGTCTCTGTGTCGTGGGTACACTTCCACCAGCAGTGTGCATTACTGGAAAGGTCTCTAGAGAAGGTGTGTGCTATGTGCTCTCTGCACCCGGTAACTAATCGTCCGCTCACGCCCTTTAAGACCCGGGATTTTACTTATTCTCCCGTATTGACCTTATGCACTAGATTTCATTACAAAAGTAGTATGATTGTCCGCATTGTGGTTGGATTCATGAAAGATGGAAACAAATCCACGGATCTTAAATGGTGAGTTTGCCCTGTCAACTCTGAATCTAAATAAAAAGTATCAAAACCATGTACTGGGCCAGACACTGGTACCAATCAGGGTGTTTATTTAACACCATCTCCCTTCTAATCCTATGGAAAAAGTATTAGTAGACTATCCAATTTATAGATAAGAAGACTCAAATATAGAGCAATTAAAGGTCTTGTCCTCAAGGTCAACTTTTATGGTCCCATGGGAGTAAATATTTAGGAGATAAGAGGCAAAAGTTTAGGCCGGGCAGTGGTGGCACATGCCTTTAATCCCAGCACTTGGGAGGCAGAGGCAGGTGGATTTTTGAGTTCGAGGCCAGCCTGGTCTACAAAGTAAGTTCCAGGACAGCGAGGGCTACACAGAGAAAGCCTGTCTCGATAAACCAAAAATAAAAAGTGTCAGAGAGAGAGAGAGAGAGAGAGAGAGAGACATCAGTTTACACCAGGTAGACATCCTATTGGCTTTACTTACCAGCAATCATGGACAAAACATAGATTTAATAATTCTAGGAATCTTTCTTTGTGCCACTAATGAAGCCAGATCTCTCTAGTTTATTGTCATGGTATTGGTGAGCAAATAGATTGTTATATAACAACCCAGAATGAAAAATTACCATTGACTACACTGCTACTTTCTGAATGTAATTAATTGTATAACAGCCATGAATTACTGGGGAGGGTGTGGCTGCTGATTGTCCAATGGTAAACTGATTGTCCAACACTGAGTTGTCCCAACCTCAAAACAAAACAAAACCAGTGAGGCAAGGTCTCACTCAGTAAGTTGCTCAGCCTGGCCTTGAACTCATTGTATAATCCAGGCAGGCCTTGAACTCATTGTATAATCCAGGCAGGCCTTGAACTTGTGGTGTCAGACATCTGAGTAGCTGATTTTACTAGCCCACCACAGCCTCACCAAGGCTGTGGAAATTAAGGTAGAAGTTTGGCATGGGCCTGCCAGGTACTGCATTCTATTTCATAACAACCACTACCTTTAAGACGCACAACAAAGGGCTTTGAAGTGCAGCTCAGCTGTAGTGCGATTGGGATGCATAAGGCCCCGAAACAGCCTCCAGCATCAGAGAGGCAGAGACACAGAGACAAAGACACAGAGAGAGACAGAGAGACCGAGAGAGAGCCAACAGCAGGCAGAGGGCTTTGTATTCAGAGCTGTCCCACCTCAGCCACCACTGATCTCTGGTTTTACCTTCTCAAGACTTATTTTTTTTAGATAGGATCTGACATCTATGTGAAAACATATGACATTTAGTCTTTGAGGCTGGCTTCTGTCACTCATCAAAGAACTGAGTAGCCACCCCAGCCCCACCCTGCTCGTGCACACACACCCCTTAACAGAACATTATTTTTGTTTATGGATGTAGCCCAGTTTATCTATTTACCATTTGAAGTACCTAAGGATTGCTTCCAGTTTGTTATTATTGTAAGTAGTTACCAGTGCTGGCCCAGACAGCTCTTAAGTAGCAGATAAGCTATCTGCTGCATGATTGTGCAAACCTCAGTTTGAACCTCTAGCAACCACACAAGATATCAGGCGTGGCTGTACACACCTATAACACTGCTGCTGGCTGCAAGAGTCACCAAGCTGGGTGGATCCTGTTGCCTCCCTCTCCTCCAGCGTAGCCACAAAGGTGAGCTTCAGATCACTGAGAGACAATAAAGGAAACACCAGCAATTCACCCTGGACCTCTATACAGGTGTGTTTATGTGCACACAAAAACCATCACAAACATTCTTGCGTGGTTTTTCGAGTATAACTTTTTCCTCTCTTTGGTATGCGACACTGCTGGGTTCATGGGGAGTGTGTGTGTGACTGAACACCACCCGTGGATGTGGAAGATCAGGATGTGTTCATCCTCACCAACAATGCAAGAGTTCAGTTTTGCTTCACACCTGCACAGCTGCCTTCGATTGCCTAGTGTTTCCTCCCTAACTTCTGGCCATCCTGCTCAGAATGTAGGCGTCTCCCTGTTTTGGTTTGTGTTTCTTCACTGGCAAATGACTTCTGGTATCTTCTCACCTGTTGACATTTGTGGGTCATCATTTGTGAAATCTGTTCAGATTGCTCAGATGTTTTTTAGCACTGGAGATGGGAACCAGAGCTTTCCGCATATCAACAGAGCTACCTTCTACCACCAACCTGCAACCCCCTCTCCCTAGAGCTTTGGAACATTTCTAAGAACTGGGTTTGATTATTCTTTTTTCTTTTTTCTTTTTTCTTTTTTTTTGGGTTTTTTTTTTTTTTTTTTTTTTTTTTTTTGGATTTGGTTTTCTTAAGACAGGGTTTCTCTGTGTAGACCCGGCTGTCCTGGAACTCACTCTTGTAGACCAGGCTGGCCTCAAACTCAGAAATCTGCCTGCCTCTGCCTCCCAGAGTGCTGGGATTACAGGCATGTGCCACCACCATCCGGCTTCTTCTTTTTTCTTATAAATTTATTACATGCTCTGAAAACAGGTTTAGTGTTAGGTGGGTACTTTGCATTATTTTATCATATCTGCAGATTCTCTTCTCAGTGTTCACAAAGCAGAAGTTTTTAATTTCGATGAAGAATTATTTTTGGTGATTGTTTTGTTTTGAGACAGGGTCTTATCATATGATGCTTACTGACCTGGAACTTGCTGTGTAGACCAGGCTGGCCTTAACATACAGCTTCTCCTCCCTCCTCCATCTCATGAGTGGTGGGAATTCAAGCAGAAAACAACTTGAGTTTCTGAAACCACAAATTCCTATTAGAGCCACCGTTCCGTAGGGCGGTGAATCACCACGTACAAATGTACATTTCTCCCAGAGGACCCTCCATGTCATAAAGTCTTCTGCTGTGGAGTTGGCAAGCTCAAGTGCATGACATGGGTGACATTTGGTCATAGGCTACCATAAGGAGTCCTGATACTGATATTATGCATATGTAGGGATGATTTGCCTAACCATGACAAGTTTCTTGTGTTTTTCTTCTAAACATTTTATAGTCTTATGTTTCCATTTAGTTCTGGTGTTGCTATGGTTTCAGCATGTCCTCTGTAGTTCATGGAGCAGAAATAGTGCCTGGAGCCACAGCACTGAGTGATGAGATCTCCCGGAGATGAATAGCTCATAGCACTGTGCCCTCATAAATAGATTAATGTTTTCTCAAGGCAGGGTTCCTGATAAGATGAGTTCCCCACCCCATGTTATAACACAGCTCAGCAAATAGGTTTCTAAGCCTTCAGATCCATGAGCTGAACCTGATCTTTTCTTGTTAATCATCCAGCCTGTTATCACAGCTCATTACAGCTGTGTAAAACAGATTAGGACCAATGAGTTCCATCTTGAATTGATTTTAGTTCAGAGCAGGAATGGGTTGAGATGGTATGCTTGTTGCACAAGGCCAACCAAGTTGTAACAACTTTTAAAACTTCAGTTTCCAAACATTTCACAGTTCAGATCTGTGCCCAGAGCCGGTCTGAGCCTGGACCATAATCTTCACCAGAGTTCAGTTCCCCAAACTGTTGTCACAACAGTAAGAGTCAATCCACGGCACGGCCCAGAAGTGTACAAAAAACTTCCTCCTTGTCTACAATTCTGTGTCCTCCCCATGCACCTTCTGTGTCCTCCTACACATACATCATGCCCCCGATCCCCTAAACTGTCAGGGACAAAGAGCACAAGGGAAGAATCTGCCATCTTCTTGGGGCTTCCTTCTGTCCCTTCTCGTCTGTCCTGGTCAAGAACTGAGACTGCCTGGAGTCTTTAGGAAAACAGTGAAAACATCAGGAATCTCCTTCAACATCGTTGGTGCTCTTGAATTTGGGTTACCTTCCCCAACCTGCCCATTATGTTTCCCTTTCCAGAATCCTCCAATAGATGGATTTTCTCCAGAGAGTTCAGCTGCTTTGGGTGGTAGAGATGGGGTGGAGGATACTTACTTCATCTTAGCTGGAATCATACTATTCAGAGCAGGACTACATGGTAAGCACCTGTCTATAGATAGAGAGATAGATAGATGTTGCAGGATTTTCCCTGTCCAATTACATTAGTGCAGAGGAGGTCTGTGATTGGACAGGGAAAAGGGAGGTGAAGCTAAGGGTTGAAGAGAGAGGGACGTCTCAGCGTAGGGGAGAAGGAAGATGGTTGTGGACGTGAACCCACATGGCGTTTACCGGTCACAAGTAGCTATGATTTCACAAGATTAGAAATATTGGAATAATTACCTTTATCATTATCAACTGGCTCTGAAATTATTGTATTGGCATCTTGTAAATTGTGATTTTATTGATACATAAATCTGATTGGTTAATTAAGCATTAAGAGTCTTTATTCTACTGGTTTACTGGGTATGGTGATATGCAACCTGGAGGTTGGCAGTTGCATTTAGTTACTGGAATGTGGGATCGCTGACTACATGGGTTTGTAGCTGAGGAAGAACTAGCAGCATCAGGGACAAGCAAACAAGTGCTGGGAATACAGCGAACAGATGATAGATGGATGGATGGATAGATAGATAGATAGATAGATAGATAGATAGAGCAAATAGATGATAGATAGGTGGATGGATAGATAGATATATAGAGTGAATAGATGATAGATAGGTGGATGGATGGATAGGCAGACAGACAGACAGACAGACAGACAGACAGACAGCAAACCTAAGGTGGAGAGCAATTGAGAAAGATAACTGATGTTAACTTCTGGACTCTACACGCACCACCTACCCACCCCCCACACCAAACAAACAAATTCATGATTTAAAAGTTTCCCAGATGATTATATTTGATATGAGTGTAATGACATATATGAGACATATAAAACATAATCCTTGTCACAAGGATCCTGCTGTTGAACTGGGGAGCCAGGAAAAACACTGTAACAGAACAGTGCCATTGAAGGCATCCAAGGCCCTGGGTCAGATGCAAGACCCAGCCATTAAGGACAAAGATGGTGGCATCCCTGAGCTTCAAGATAAACTATATAAAAGGAAGTTCTTAATCCAGGATGGACAGTTGTCTTCAGTACTCCTTCTCTGGAAAATCTTTGACTATATTGTTCCCAGGGGACGTTATCACTTTGACCAGACTGATTTTGGGGACAACTCACCAGCAACTTTCCAGCATTTTACACTTTGAAAAGCACATGAACCAAGGTGTCACCTATGCCATGGGCTCCTGCTTGCCAACTCCACAGCAGAAGTGGAGGAAGGGTGGCATGGAGGGTCCTCTGGCAGAAAATAGGCATCTGTACACGGTGACGCACTGCTTCTGAGGAACAATGGCTCCAGTAGGAACTTGTAGTTTCAGAAACTCAAGTCGTTTGCTGCTTGGATTCCCAGCGTTTAGGTTTTACAATTGGATTTTTGAAAGATCGTTTGCTTCAAATTTTGGAATGATCTCTTAGGGAAGAGAGACAGTGATTTAATCACCTGTCCCAAACAGGACCATATGCAAATCTAGATTTAGACTACTGAATAGAGCAGCAGTTAGCATGGGAAATTAAATGAAGAGGTAAACTTTTGACTAATGCACTAAAAGACCTCAACCAACCATAAGCCTGTCTTTCCTGCTTCCTTCTCTTGGTGCACTCCTCTTCACTCTGGTGGCGCTGCTTAGCTGTCCGAGAAGCTTGTGTTTATGTCCACACTCTTGTCCCATCCTAATGCACCAAAATATGTCTGCCAATGTTTCTGTGCACCATCCTATAGCCATGTACCCAGAGGTAGGTATAAATACATACATTTGCAGTTGAGTGGTGTTGGTCTACTTTTTCCTTTATAAAAAACGAACTTAAGGCCAGTAAGACAGATCAGTGAGTAAAGATACCTCCTCTGAAAGTCCGATCACCTGAGTTTGATCCCTGGGTTTCTTGATAGACTCTCGAATATTATCCTCTAACCTCTACAAATGTGTTACAGCATGCATGTACCTGTCCCACATACACAATGCACACATGCACCCTAATAAGGGTAATAAATTAAGTGGAATTATACTATATGTTATTTTCCATATTTAGCAAAGTTCATGAAAGTGTTTTCAAGTCCATTTTACTGGTTTAATCCATTACTTACAATAGCATGGCATGATAAAATTACTTTACAATTTATGCCACTCTTCCATATAGATAATCATATATACCTAGTTTCCAGTTCTCATTGATATAATTAGCATCTGTGTGTGTGTGTGTGTGTGTGTGTGTGTATGTGTGTGTGTGTGTGTGTGTGTGTATACCTTTAGGTCTCAGTGGTGGGTGGATGATTGTATTTTGATTTGATTTGGTTTGGTTTTTAAAGTAGAGAAGAAGCTGGGTGGTGGTGGTACACACCAGTAATCCCAGCACTTTGGGAGGCAGAGGCAGGCAGATTTCTGAGTTTGAAGCCAGCCTGGTTTACAGAGTGAGTTCCAGGATAGCCAGAACTACACAGAAAAACCCTGTCTCAAAAACACCAAATCCAAAAGAAACAAAACAAAACAAAACAACAACAACAACAACAAGAACAACAACAAAAAAAAAAACCCTAAAGTAGAGAAGATTTTTTATTATAGACGCAAGGGAAAAAGCAGGCAGAGGGAAGAGTCCAGACTGAGATGGCCGCAGACTGCACTGGACCATGAGAGGAGAGAGGGGGAGGGAGAGAGAGAGAGGTGCCAAGAGACCAAGAGGGTATTTTGATTGTAAACAGAACTCCCAGTTAGCTTAGACGGAACGGTTCTCACTTTTCCTGATACCCTGGGAGACCACTCTTACCTGTGCGCTTGCCTATGGCTTGTCTTTTGTTGTTAATGATGCTTTGTAAGAGCATTTCACATATTAGAGATCCATTTTTATTTTTACTAATGATAGGGTTTTAAAGTATCCTTTGTTTATTGGTTTATGTTCTATTTTCCCTTCTGTAACTCTAAATAGAGAGAGTGCACATTATAATCTGGATTTTTCCAATACAGTTATTAGTTTTGTGCTCGTGCTGCTGTGTGTTGTATAATTTTTTAGTAGACATGTTGCTGAATTCACTTTATTTCCTCCAGATGGAGACCCACTTGTGCTAGTATTACTTATACATCTCCCATAGAATTGCAATATCACTTCTGTTACATATTAAGTTATGTACTTCTTAATTTTTCAGTAATCTAATATCACCCACGCTGTCGTTGGCTGAGACAGAATATGGTGGTTTGTTGCGTAATAGATTCTCTCGCTACTTCTCTCTTCTTGGGGAAGCATGGTTTGACAGTAATGCACCTTGCAGCCTGGTCTGGAAGCTTCGAGATCCTGCTCATGCTAGTGAAAGCTGGAGCAGACCAGAGAGCCAAGAGCCAGGTAGGACTGTGAGTCCCACCAGACAGGGCGGGCGGTTGTGGGGTTGCGAGGTAAGTCACTTACTCCTTCACTCTGATTCTCTTCAGGAAGGAATGAACGTTCTCCACTTGGCAGCTCAGAACAACAACCTGCACATTGTGGATTACCTCATTCAAGACTTACATCTGCAGGACCTGGACCAGCCCAATGAGGTGTGCCTGGGTACTCCCACCTTCAACAGGATTCACAATGTGTGCCTAAGCTTTATTCTATGGTGCCTGACGTTTTTAGAATATATTTGAACCAAAACTGCAGAAACCAACCATGGACTACAATGCTCTTACTATATTTGTCTAGGTGCCTTTTTTTTTCCCCGTGACTGATTAATAAGACCAGCTTTACCTTATGACTGCATCTTAATGTGCTAGACATGGAGGAAAGAAACTTATGTGCATTACTTCATGGACAGGCCTAGCTCCTTGTCTTTAGTTTGAGTTTTATCGCTGTGACAAGGTACCATGATCACGGCAGTTTTTATAAAGGAAAACATTTAATTGTGTCTGGCTTACAGTTTCAGGGGCTTAGTCCATTATCATCATGGTGAGAAGCATGGCAGTGCACAGGTAGACATAGTGTTGGAGAAGGAGCTGAGAGTTCTACATTTTTATCTGTAGGCACCAGAAAGAGACTCACTTCCTCCAACAAGGCCACACCTTCTAATAGTGCCACTCCCTATGGGCCAAGCATTCAAACACATGAGTCTATGTGGGTCAACACTATTCACACCCCCACAGGCCTGGCACATACATCACCACAGTGGGTTCTTGATTCTTTGGTGGGAGATAGTGGTGTATAGGAAGGGGCAGACAGGCTGATGTGTTCAGAGGCAGAAGCAGGTTTAATGACAGCCATCTCCTCTTCCTCGTCTTAACTTTTCTTTGAGATGGGAGCTTGCTATATTGCCCAGGCTGCCCCTGAGCCTGTAATCCTCCTACTCAGCCTCCAGAGTGCTAGGATTAGGCATGTGCCACCAGCTTTTCTTACTTCCTGATTACCATGTCTGCCATCCTGTGGTATCCTTGTTCCTTCTCCTCCGGTGGCAATCTGCTGAGGGAGGAAAAGGCTGAGGTGTGCTAGATATAGCCACAAGTTCACCAAGAGGCCTTAGGTGTGGGGAATACAAGATAACGAGCCCAGGCTGTTCACTGGGATAGATAGGGAAAGGCTCTCAGAGTTGATTTTTTTATTCCTATAATAAACCTGGATTAATAGAACAGACAAAATATATTGTTTTTCCAAGCTATCTGAATGAACGGAGCTTGCTGGGAGTTAGGGGAGGAAATGGAGATGGAGCTGGTGTCCACTGGGTACAGAATTTCAGTTCTGAAAGATGGAAAGGGGACTTTGGAGTCACACCGTGGTGATGCTTGCAGAATAATGGAAAGATACCTGGTCCAGGGCTGCTGAGAGGGTGGGGTGGGTAAAGAGGCACTTGCCAACAAGCCTGATACCTGGAATTTGGTCCTTGGAACCCACATGATAGAAAAAGAAAGCCAGCTCCCATGAGCCCTCTGACCTGCACGTATGTCCCAAGGCATGCTCATTCCTACACACAAAATAGAGAATAAATAAACCTCATACCACTGAGCTGTGCACTTACTGATGATCAGAGTGGTGCGTTTTATGTCAAGAATATTTTACAATAATGACCAAAAAGTAGACAAAAACAAAAAAGCCCATTTGGAGGTAGGATTGGGAAGTGATGGCTTCACCTTATCACTCATATGAAGATGTTGCAGATTTCACAAAACCCACTATACAGGCGGGGTTACTGAGGCTCAAAGTGTTAGCCTCTTGCCTGGACTCTGCTCACCAGAAAGAGCCTGTGCTTCTAACAGGGTTAGTAAAATCCTTTTCTTTGGCTTCAAGGCAATTCTGGACTCTGGCAAAAGAAGCTTTATCAGGAAGAAACCTTTAAGACAAAATGGATGTAACTAGACCTAAGAGAGTTTGACGGGGCTTGGGCGTGCCAGACACTGGGACTTTTGGACATTCTCCTAACTGTACAGCCATAAAAATCACTGTGATGTTCCCAGAGGAGAGAGATCAGCCAGGAGTTTGAGGCCAAGTAGTCTAAATGTTTTGAATCTATATGTCAGCCTCCATCTGTGATGAGAACTAAAGAAAAGGCGATGTTGGGAGAGGGTGTGTGTGAAAGGAACCCACAAAGGCTGTTTGCATATTGGTTGAAAATGGACGTGGTTGGTTCTGCTTCTGTCGCTGAGCACTGTTGGGAACATCTACTGGCCTAAAGGAATCCGGACAGGAAGTCTTTGTGTGTCTTTGTAAATCAAAAGGAGCCTCTTTTCGGGGAGGGGTGGTAAATGGTGCAAGTGGGGTTGAGAAGACATCTGTTTTCTTGCTCAGGCATCCTTTAGTATCCACAGGGAATTAGGTCCAGGACTCCTCTTGGATGCTAAAATGGGCAAAAGATCAAAACCTTATATAAAATGGTGTAGAGCTTTACACACAGCCTCCCATGCTCTTTAGAACATCTCTAGATTGCTGCTAATACCTGTTTCAACTATAATGCTGTGTAATTTATTAAAGTATTCAGTTAAGGGAATGGCAAAAAAAAATCTATATGTTCAGTAGATACAGGTTTTTTTTTTTCCTCCTGAATATTTTGGATTGTGAGTAGTTTTGTTCACCCATGGATATGTGGGCCAAATGTACCTGAGATGGCATTTAGCCAAAGCTATCAACTGTACTGTGTAGAGAAAACTCACTGGGTGTCCATGCCCCGTTGCTACCCCTTGCATCTGAGCTACGCCTCCAGCTCTGAGCACTTACGACCTCCTAGCACACATTCCCACCCTGCTCCACTCTGTCTGGGTTTTCCCTTAAACTGACCATGCTCTCCATCAAGGGAAATGCTGTGGGGTGTGGATGTAGACAGAGACAGCATAGAGCAGTGTCCCAGGGACCCCAAGAGTAAAGAATGAGTCTGGTGGGACCTCGAGTGCCAGTTTAATGGCTGCTTTTGACCTTTTTGTTGCATTTGGTGGCTTATTAAACTTGAAACATGAAATCATTTATAATTGATCATTTCAACTCCTTGGACTTGTTTACATGCAAAAAATTTAAATGTATCACAAAACATAGGTGGTTAAAAATATGAGCTAACAAAAGGAAAACCATAAGGAACTGGAACTCTGGACACTCCTTATTCTAGTTAAATGAAGGCCCAGGATCCTGGGCCAGGAGGCCTGGTGATCTGCTCCAGGCGTGAGGCCCTGGGTCAAACACTTTTCTTGGACTTGTCTGGGAAGTTTCCCTGCCTTCCCAATATAGGAGCTCCCTTGAGACTGCACTGGATAGAAGCCCACTTGAACATAATTCAAATGGGTTGGGTTGTTTCTTTAAAAAAATGAAATGACATGATAAGGAACTTTATTTTCAAAAATACATATGGCTCTGAAATTCCTGTTGCTTTTTTTGCCTAATCATATGCCCCTCTGCAAGAACAAAGACTTATATCTTATTATTTACATTGTACTGTCACTTCGTTTTTCTTTAAGGTACTTTAAGTGTTTAAAAGATAAAGATTATGTGGAACATTCTGTTTCGTGCAATATGGCTTTTACTTGTTTTTTTTTTTCTTGGTAACATCCATAAAGGGCATCCAAAGTTCAAAGCCTTAGCTTTTCTGTTGGAAAGCAAGACTCCTCATCTGTGATAACTCATTCTCTCCTGGAACTTCTCACATCTTAGGCCTTTTTAGGGTGTAGACCCTGTGTCACTTTGTTGAGCTAAATAAAAATGCAAAGCTTTGCAGTAACCCAGGGTAAAAGGAGACAGGCTATTTTAAAATCGAAGCAGACCCCTAATCCTTCCAGAGAAGTGTTTGTCCTTGCTCTGGTTTAAAGGTGATTAGCAGCTTCAGTCTTACGGGAGTTTAATCCCTGGAGTCATGTGCTAATGACATTAAGCCAACTATGGTGTTACAAGGTGGAGCCTCTGGGAAATGAGCAGGATTAGATGCGGGCCATTGGGTGGAAACTCCATGCTTGAAACTGGATGGGTTTATAATGAGGAGGAGAGACAACACAAACCCTCTGCCTCTGGCTTTGTGACTCTTGCTATGTTTCTGGAGTGTGCAAGCAAGAAGGCTTTTCCTAGATGTGGGCCTATACCTTACCCTTCTAGAAACATGAGCCAAATGAAGTTTTAACTTTATAAAATAGCCTACCTCAGGTATAGTAATGAAAAAAGAACCCAGTTTGATATATAAGATATATATATATATTTAATATGATATATGCATGTGTTAGAATTCTAGTTCCCAAATTGATAAATATGTATTAGAATTCTTCCTGTTACAAGTAACAAAAACTCATCCTAATCTGGTAATCTGGGCTGAGAATAATAAAGATGACAATTTATAAATGAGGTCTTTGAGGGTGTGTCTTGCTGGCTTCAGACATAGTAGGTCCAGCTTTTATTTCTTTCTGCAACTATTGGCTGTCATTCGCCGCCTCTAGTTCTCCCTATGCTCTGGGTATGGTGAGAGGATGTCTGTTCGCAGCTTCCACTTTCTTCCCTTATGGTTTCTGGCCCAAAGACAAAAAGTCCTTTCTTATCAAAGCTCGTCACACTAGTGTCACAAGCAATTCTGCTTGGTCCTGTTTGAATCAGATGCTCAATTTTGAACCAGTCACCATGGCCAACATGAGTTGTGTGACCATTTTACACGACAGGGGGCAATCAGGAAAAGCCTAGCACTGAATGCAGTAAATGGCACAATACAAAACCACAGGATGACCAGTGAGCTATGTGGTTCCTACCTAAGTAGATGGCGCCAAATGTGCCCCATGATGATGTCATGGACCAGAAACCTAAGATCTCACAGTGCACTGGTTCTCAACCTTCCTAATGCTGCGACCCTTTAATACAGTTCCTCATGTTGTGGTGACCCACAACCACAAAATTATTTTGCTGCTATTTCATAACTGTGATTTTGCTTATGTTATGAATGGTAATGTAAATATTTTTGGAGATAGAGGCTTGCCAAAGGGGTAGTGTCCCACAGGTTGAGAATCACTGCTTTTCTTAGGCCTGGGGATAAAGTTTTCTTGGTAAAGACTTTTCTAACATGCTTGAAGCCCTGGACTGAAACTTCTGCACCCATAGGCCAATATAAACTTTTTCTTCCTTAAAATTTCTGTCAAATATTTATCACAATATTTTTTTTTTTGAGACAGGGTTTATCTGTGTAGCCCTGGCTGTTCTAGAACTCACTCTGTAGACCAGGTTGGCCTCAAACTCAGAAATCTGCCTGCTTCTGCCTCCTGAGTGCTGGGATTAAAAGTGTACACCACTACTGCCCGGCTATCACAATATTTTTAAGAGAAAATTTATCATCCAAGTGGTTTCAGTTATGTCTAAATCCAGGAGTTCAGACTCTGCCGTCAGTGTTCTTTATCTCTTTCTACTTCCCACAATTCTGGCCTCTATTTACCAGAGTCAAAGAGTCATCCTCACTGATGACTTTACAATGAATATAGACTGTATTAGGGAAAATAAATCCCATGGCTGACTCTTATTGGCCTGGTATGATGGGTGGCCAACTCAATCGTATAGTTCCTGGAGGAAGAAGCAGGAGGCTTGGAGTTTTAAGGGATGCATCAAAATGGTCTAAGGGCCATGTTCCAGAGGAAAAGATTATGGGCAGACATCAGGTAATAGGTATTTTCAACTCCTGATAGAGTGCATTAGCCACTGTCTTTTTTTTTCCTTTTTTTAAAGATTGGTTTATTTATTATATGTAAGTACACTATAGCTGTCCTCAGACACACCAGAAGAGGGCATCAGATCTCATTACGGATGGCTGTGAACCATCATGTGGTTGCTAGCATTTGAACTCAGGACCTTTGGAAGAGCAGGCCGTGCTCTTAACTGCTGAGCCATCTCTACAGCCTCCCTCCCCAGCCCCCCATTAGTCACTTTCAAAGGCAGCTTTGTCTCTTATCTCCACACAATCATGCTAAGTAGTGCTCCCACGCCATCTCTGCTACTATGTTACTGTATGAGCACACGCTTGTGTGCCTCTCCTCCCTGAGAAATCCTCTCTACTGCTTCTCTTGGCTACTCCATTGCTTAGCACAATATCTGCACATATAGATCATATATGTGCATATGATCTATATGTGCAGATATTGTGCAGTACATATATATCTATATATCTATATCTATGCGATAAAATTGTTGATACACATGAATGGTGTAGGATATATGACATTTGTGGTGGTTTGAATAAGAATGACCCCAATAGGCTTATAGATTTGAATGCTTGGCCACCAGGATTGGTGTCATTAGGAGGCGGCGTCTTGTTGGAGTAGGCGTATCCTCGTTGAAGTGGGTGTGTCACTCAGGGTGGGCTTTGGGGTTTCAAATGCTTAAACCAGTCCACTGTCTGGCTCTTCTTGCTGCCTGCCTATGTAAATGTAGAACTCTCAGCTCTTCTCTGGCACCATGTCTGCCTTTGTCCTGCATTGTGTCCTGCCAAGAACTCATTCCACCATGATACTAATGTACTAAACCTCTGAACTGTAAGCAAACAGTTCCATGGTTTGCTTTTATAAAAGTTGCCATGGTCACGGTGCCTCTTCACAGCAACAGAACTGAGACATTATTTCCATCTATCATGTACTCAATGCCTGTGTTTCCTCCTTCATGATTTACATGCCACTCAGGTTCATTCTCACCCTGACGTACACACCCAAAAGAGCAGTGTCAAAGGAGGAAAGATTTATCATAGCTCATGATTTCAGACATTTTTATTCATCATGTCAGGAGGTGTGTGGCTTCACCCTTGTAGCCAGGAAGCACAGCAGACATAGCAGGACAGAGCCAGCACCAGACAGGTCCTCAGTAACCAGCATCCTTCAACTAGACCTTCCACAGTTCTGTCGCCTCCAGTGATCTACTCAATGAATCCATCAATGGATTAAGCCACTCATTAGGTCAAAGCCCTCAGTCTCCAATCCTGCCTGCAGACACCATCACGGACATTCCCAGACGTGTGTTTTCCTAATTCCCTAGCCACCTCACCATCCAACCAAGTTGACAAATAGCAACGTTGTTTATATGACTCTTTATCTGCTGTTGCCATTTGTGGATATTTGTTATAAGTCCAGTAGCTACCAGTTTGTCATCTTCAAATGGACTCGATTTTATGTTTCAACCATAACCCAAGAGGCAAGCCGAAAACTGTGGCTCCAACCAATCTGTTCCTTCCCTTGCCCCCTTCGGTGGTTTCCTGAGAATAAGGAAGGCCATTAGCTCTTCAAGCTTCGAAGGGCTGGAGCACTAGGTCTCGTGGACAATGTACGTGGCCCAAGAACATGAATTATGTGAACTTTTTAGTGCTAGATTATTACCCCCACTTTCTGCACATTCATGGTCACAGATCTCCACAGGGCTCATCTGAGCAGATGTTTTCCATTTTGTTTTAGGCCCTGGACTATTTTAGCCTGTTTCTCTTCCTTTTCCCCTCCTTATAAGCAATCAGTGGTCTTAATCTATTCATGAAATGACATTAGCTAGCGATTAGCTGACAGATTCAGAATGCTATTTATAGACTCTTGTACCCTCCTTACATTAAAGGCATCTTTCTAAGCTATCACACTAAGCCAAGCCAGAGTTTCCTTTTTTTTTAGTTGAAGAAAATTCATCTTAGGCAGTTTTATCACCCAATTTCCTTTTCCATTTTCCCCCCCAAAATAGCTTGAATTGAAAAATTAAGTTTTCTGTGCATCTTTCACTTTTCTTGATGTTATTTTGGCTACTGCAAGCGCAGTCTCTGTCACCAACAGGAAAACTTGGAGAAATCACTATTATCCAAAGAGTCTGTATTTGAAGAATCGGATATAAACACCTGTCTTCCCCGGAGTTGCTGGATGCTTCTGATTTACTTCTTTCCATGTCAAACAGACCCACACTCAAGAGCTTCCTGATTGTGTTTTAGAAATACAATACCCAGTGAATATGACCTCAGATTTGATTGCGCAGGGGCTGGAGAGATGGCTCAGTGGTTAAGGACATTCGCTACTTTTGCAGAGGACCTGGGTTTGGTTCTTAGCACCAACATGGAGGCTCACAAACTGCATTCAACTTTAGTTTCAGGGGATCCAATGGCTTCTTCTGGCCTCTGAGAGCACCATGCATGCACACAGTGTATACGTATACTCAGGTATACGTATACGCCTTAACTATGGATAAATACATCTTTAAAAATAAAGTAAAATTCAGCTAACCAAATGTATCTGAATGAGCGTCATGTGTGTGAAGCACCGAAGAATTTCTGTGTCATGTGTTTTTATCCTAAGACAGTGTGAGGCTCAGATGCTTCCCACAGGATGTGGCATAAGCTCATTTCTCAGTAACTGGTTGGGTGGAAGAAGAGCTGGCTCACTCAGGAATCCTCGCTACATTTGCAATGGCACCTCATTGTCAGACTGTGATGCGGTGCTCCTCCCATACTCTGGCTTCTGAACACTTGTGTCCATGAAACTGAATCAGTGTGGGTGTAGGGTTCCTCACAGTCCTGATGGCAACCCTGAACTGGATGTAACTTGGGTTCAGAGAAATGAACATTCACTTCCTGTGAGAAGGGTCCAGAATGACCATTTTAGCCTTCCCATCCCCTTCAAAATGCTGCCCAACAGGTGTCAGTTCTCCCAATTGTCTGCTAAGTATGTGATCACCGTAGAATCCATGATTGATTTTCAGAGAGGAAGAAAACCGTTTCTTTTGGCAGCTGAGAGGGGCCACGCTGAAATGATTGAAAAGCTTACCTTCCTTAATCTCCATACTTCAGAAAAAGACAAGGTGAGTTGGACTTAGATTTTTTTGTTTTTACTGAGGACAAAGAAGAGTTACAGTCGGTGTGAGGAATTAACAATCAAAGTGCCGATCCCATGGCAGGTTGTTTCTGGTCCACAGTAGAGTTCTTAAATTGTTACTGCTGAGAGAATCATGGTAAAATGCATCCACTTTTGCTGTAGATGTCATGCTTGGTGGGTGGGGTTTTGTTTTGAGACAAGGTCTATGTCCGTGCTTCTCAGCCTTCCTAATGCTATGGCCCCTTAATACAGTTCCTCATGCCATGGCGACCCCCCAACCATAGAATTACTTTTGTTGCTACTTCTTATCTGTAATTTTGTTGCTATTATGAATCATAGTGTAAATAGCTCATATGCAGCATATCTGATATTTGGCCCCTGTAAAAGGATTGTTCAACCCGCAAAGGGATCTTGCAGTCTACAAGTTCACGCTGCTCTATTTAGCCCTGGCTGTCTTATAGATTAGACTGGCCTTGAACTCACAGAGATCCTCCTGCCTCTGCCTTCTCACTGCTGGCTATGATTAGTAGTTTTTGCTCCATAAATGTTTTGAAATTCGTTTACTTCATGTATTTTTTTTTACTTCATGTTCAGTTTGACTCTTCTAAACCAGACACTTGATGAACTTGGCCTTGCACGTTTCCTAGGTGGAAGACCCACTCCTAATAAACCCAACCCTGCCCTTTCCTTTCTTGAGGACTGCTGGGAGTCGGTCCCACATTAACTGTGACTGGAAACCCTGTAAGGTGGCCATTTGTATGGACATCTTTGATGACTTTCTTAGGAGAAATTCCCTGACATGGAATTACAGATTTAAATGTTTTACATCATAAATCTTTTGATATTTGTTACATATGTAAGATTACAGCTCAGGTTGGTTTTTATCAGTGTCCCCTAACATAGGCTAGTTTTAATTATTTTTGTTGTTCTTTTCTTTTTAAAAAAATTTTTTTTGCTAGAAAATCGGTACCAAATTCAAGCAAGAATGATTTTTTTCTCCCCACTCATTCAAAAAGCCAAGGCTTTTTATTTAAAACTTAAATATTGATAAGCCTTAGTTAAAACTAGATAATATCTATACACTGCACTGTAACTTTAACCAAAGAAAAAGCTTCTAGAAGCTACACTGTGCCTTGGTGTTGTGGGGTGGGGAGGGGATGTTCCTCAGCACAGGCAATTTCACCTGGAATCCATCTCTGTTGCAGGAGGGGAATACGGCCTTGCACCTGGCTGCGATGCATGGCCACAGCCCAGCGGTGCAAGTGCTACTAACTCAGTGGTCAGAAGTCAATGAGAGAAATGAGGTATGTGGACTGTGTGTTCCAGATGGCGTAGGACTTAAGGGGCAGGACTGGGGTGGGCGGGGAGGGGCTTTCTAGAAAAGGTCGGGAAATCAAAGACATGCCACCTGTATAAAATGCTGAGGAGTCCTGTTTTTGTTTTCCTTTCAAGTATTCTCAGACAGGGCATTTATTGATTCCCTCAAAAGCCATTTGCAAGAATAAGAGGGGAAGGATGACACCAAAGAAACACTGTCTTCCAGACACACAGGAGACTGTGGCAGCACTCACAGGGCCTGCACAGGTTCAAGACAGATGAGGTCCTAGCATGAGAAGGAGAAGGGGTACAACTTTCAGCTCTAACCAGGGGGCTGTCTCCAACTGACGGCTGCTTTCAAAGGAAAAATTAGTTGTCTCCAAGGGGGTCTCACTGGATATAAAACCACACTTAAAGGGTAGATCCACTCTCAGCAGTAGATAGCCAACACAAAATAGCTCTGGTCTTTGTTGTTATTGTTTTGTGTTGTTGTTTTGTTTCATTGTTTTATTTTTTAACAAATCTCAATCATTCAATTTTACCAAAGATGACTCAGGAGCCAGAGGGTGAAAGCCTGCTAGCTCAGAGAGGCAGAGAAATCACCCAGATGACCTTCCTCCTCAGCTAATGTCCCAAAAGAAAAGTTCTCCTTCTCCGCATTGTCTCCCAACCCCGTCCAACTGAATGTCCCTCCCTCCTACTTCCTATGCATTCTCTGTCTATTTTCCTGACTCCCTCTCACTCGCTATGATTTTTTCTTCCTATGTTCACCCCCTGTCAATTGGCTCCTTGCTCTGCCTCTTGACCTGTGGTTGACTTTACTTAATCCTGTTTACAACAAGCACAAGACTCTTGGATTAAAGGTGTGTGCTAGGGCTGAGCCACACCGCGACTAGAAACAGGTTTTTCCAGTAAACAACACGATCTCTGGTTTCACAGTGTGATCAAAGATCATGCTCCAGAACTCATGGGTTTTTGTCTCATGTGGCTTTGTCTGAGTAGTTTTTGTCTGACTGCTTTTTGCTTGTATATTATGGTTTCAGATTTTGTGGGTTTATGGGTCTTGTTTATGTGTGTGTTTCTTTGGTTTTTGTTTTTTTTAAAACTCTTCTTTTTGTTTGTTTGTTTGCCCGTTCCTTTTCTAAAGAGAGAGAGAGAAAAAGGGATTGGGGTGGGTGAACTGGGAAACAGGAGCATCTGGGAAGAGTTAAGGGATGAGAACCTGTGATCAGAACATATTGCAAAACTAAAAATTACTTTTCAATTAAAAAAATAAGAAAAAAACCACTTGTTTTCAGATTAAATATGTGTTTTTACACTAGAGGACAAGAAAGACATGGGGAAAACATACAATGTTGGGCTACATTTAATTACAGCTATATATTCAGTGTGCCATGCAAATCTATTCCAGAAACATAGGAAGTGATATGCTATCTCAGTTTTGACATTCCAATGGACTTTGGCACAGAGAGTTGGCTTTTGTTGTTGTTGGTGGTGGTGATGGTAGAGGTATTTATGTTTATTCTTCTGGTGTGTGTGTGTCCAACACACACATGCACAAAAGACATGGTGTGTCCTGGGACTGATCTGGTCAGGGGACAGAAGGGCTAGCCGGGCTGGGTAGGCTAAGAAAGTAGATGATGAAAGGCTCTGGTAACCAGATGTTTGGTTTTCTTGTCTAAAAAATAAGGATAACATGAATCCTGCCCTTTTAGATTATCACATGATTTGACTGAACCAAAGTGTATAGTCTTGGCAGTGTATGTTGGCACATAAATGCTAAGTAGTGCTAACAACAATGACAACAACAATAAGAATCATGCATTTCTTTGGCAGAGAGAGCTGGCTTTTGTTGTTGTTGGTGGTGGTGATGGTAGAGGTATTTGTGTTTATTCTTCTGGTGTGTGTGTGTCCAACACACACATGCACAAAAGACATGGTGTGTCCTGGGACTGGATATTACTTTTCAATTTAAAAAATAAGAAAAACCACTTGTTTTCAGGTTAAATATGTGTTTTTACACTAGAGGACAAGAAAGACATGGGGGAAAACATACAATATTGGGCTACATTCAATTACAGCTGTATATTCAGTGTGCCATGTAAATCTATTCCAGAAACATAGGAAGTGATATTAGAATCATCCTGTTTCTCAACATATTTTTTATTCCATGCCAAGGGGAAATTAATTCTAACTTCCATTTCTTTTGTCAGAATGGAGAAACCCCATTCATGTTGGCTGTTGTGGGAGGTCATGAAGAATGTAGTCGAGTGCTTCTGGCGGGAGGAAGTGACGTCAACATTCCAAACAAAGTAGGAATCTGGGCTGTGGTCAACCATACAGTGGGAAAATGGCTTAGAACATTCTTTGGAACTCTGATCCTTCATTGATGGTTTGCTGGGTTTTTATAGAATTAAAATTGTAATTCTTTTTCATAAGAATGAATGTTTACACAGGTAGCCTCTATTAATGTCTCTTCAGAAGCAATGCCATTTTTCCAATTCATTTGGGGAAGGCTGAAAATGAGACAGAGGGATCCTTCACAGCAAGATGGCATTCTCACGCCACTTGTTGATAGCAAATACCATAGAAGAAAGTTTGCTGTGTGAAAGCTTCCTGGGCTCATCTTGGGCCTGAAGAGTGTGGGATGCTGTCTGCCTCTAAAAATAAAATACTTTTGTCTTTAATCATGGTGCTAACAAACTTTGAAACTTTCAAGTCTTAGTTACTGTCCTATTGCTGTGAAGAGACACTGTGAACAAGGCAGTTTATTTAAAAAAGCATTTCACAGGGGCTGGCTTACAGTTTGAGAGTCCATGACCATCATGGCGGGAAGCATGGCGCTGGAACGGTTGCTGAGCTTATATCCTGATCTGCAGGCAGCAGGCAGAGACTAAGCAGGGCCCACTCAGAGCCACTCCCAGTGGCACACCTCCTTCCACAAGGCCACACCTACTAGTCCTTCCTAAATAGTCCATCAATTGGGAACCAAACGTTCAAACATACGGGCCCTTGGGGCCATTATTGCTCAAGCCGCCACAGCCACATTACTAGCTTCACTTTTTTATATCAAGAATCTGTAACCTGGAATGAGCAAGAAGCCAACCATATCCTAATGGCCATGCAAAGACTCAAACACGTGCTGGTGGCTGTGTCTTCAGACAGGCACCACATTTTTCTGATTAATATTAAATTGCAGTGAAAGTAACTCATGACAGAAAATTCAATGGGCCCTGAAAGAGTAGATGATAAACAGGTGTCTTGCTCCAACTCTACATTTCATTTCTGCTCCTCAGAACTCAGGTCTTTGTTCTTACTTAGCCTCCCAGGAAGTTTCCATGCATTTGGAACATGTGACTGTATTGAAAATTCACTAACAGTAGCATACTACCTTATTTATGCTACTCTGATAGCAGTATCAAGGGCAGAAAGGTAACCCAACCATGGCATTTAGAGGTACAGCCTTTGGAAGGTGATTAGTTCATTAGGGTGGAGCCCTGTGATCCACTGGTCATACCCTGGTAAGTTTATAAGAAGAGAGAAAAAGACCGTGTGGACGAAGATGCACACCACAGCATTGTGATATGGTGCAGCCTAGAGTCCCCCAACCGCACCCCCCCCCCCACAAGCCCATTGCATGAGATTTGGGTTTCCTTCTACACAATTGAATAAAAAAAGTAAACCTCATTTCCTTATAAATTAGCCTACCTCAAGTACTTTGTGATAGTAATGAAAGCTTAATACAAGTTCTAGGGGTTTGGGCCTTTGTTCATTAGCATAGTTCCTAGATAAACAACCCAGGTACCCATTATAGTCCAGAACTGTTACCATTTATCAGACTGGAGAAGACTCCCAGGAAATAACCAGTGTGGAGTAAGACACCAGCTGCAGCAGCACACACGGTCAGAGGTAGTTTGGACTTCACTTTGCTTTTACACCTGTAGAGATGTGTTGAGTCATACAAATGCCTTTACCTTGCTGACACCAACCTCTGGCCCCCAGAAAGTGGCTTCCTCATTCTCTTGCGCCTCCCTGTCACTAAGGAATGATGGGCACAGCTGAGTCATTTCTGAGGAGATAATTGGAGTAAGACCATGGATTTGTCTGTGAGCAGCCTCCCTCTATTTGCCCTAGATGGAGAGACTGCCCAGTGTATGTGGTAGGCCCTCTTCAGCATCGTAGCAGGTGCCACGGGCCACAGAATGACTTTTGTAGACCTTAAAAACTCAAATTTCTGGAAGCCTTATGTCATATCTTGTTAAATGTATTTAAATACCCCTACACTTCTAATATATATCACCATGATTACTCTAAATGGATTTTTTAATTTTTATTTTTAATCACCTGGCTGCAGTAAGATTCATCTAACTTTTACATGATTGATTTCTTAGAACTCTGTGTGTGTACTTGGGAATTTTCAGGAGGTTAAAAAAAAAAAAAGGAAATCTGTAAGTCATTTACAAATGCAATGAATATTTTATGACATTGCATTTAACAATCAATGAAGTAGGAACGTGTCAATTAAATATTTATTTACTTCAATTTTATGGCTTTCTTTTGGTACCTTGAAACTAGTGATTTTTTTTCTTAAGTTTCACATATTTCTAGGGGCTGGAGAGATGGCTCAGAAGTTAAGAACACTGGCTGCTCTTCCAGAGGACTGGGGTTTGATTCTCAGCACCCACATAGTGGCTCATAACTGTCTGTAACTCCAATTCCAGGGGATCTGCTCTCCATGGGAACCAGGAATAAACACAGTACACAGGCATACATGCAGACAAAACACCCACACACAGGAAATGAAATAGTTGCATATGTCTCTTTATTTCTTATAAAGACTATAGGCCATGAACATTGTGCCTGTATGGATGGGTAGACAGTTACAAAGCCCTACAGGGTCTACCATAGGACACTGGCTTTGAGTTCTTCAGGCATTATTTTCTTAAGTCAGAAACCTAAATCGGTGGCCTCAGACTTTCCCAGGGGCATCTCTGTCATTCTGATCTTAGTCTAAAAGTTACCTTACCCCAAAACGCATTTTTGGTCATTCAATACAAACTAGTTGTCTGGTCAGCTTCTTTTGTTTTGTTGTTTGTTTGTTTGTTTGTTTGAATTGGAACTTCTCTGTGTAAGCCTGTCTGTCCTGGAACTAGGTCTGTAGACCAGGCTGGTCTTGAACTCACAGAGATCCAAGCCTACCTCTGCCACACAAGTGCTAGGATTAAAAGTGTATGCCACCATGCCTGGCTCCAGTTGCCTCCTTTAAGTTTACATTGTAGTTGACAACAACCAGCCAGTGTTATTCTTCTAACCAAGAATCTGTCAATTAGCGTTTACTCTAAAGCTACTGATATACAACTACCAGTCCACCAAGCCATGGATCAATTTGTTGTCTACTCTACTGGAATCTAAATCAAGCATCTACTAGATATGTTTACAAATATATTCTCCTGACACAGTTTGTCGTATAATGAGTGCTCAATCATGTTTGTGGAATGAATAAGGTGCTATTTATCTCTCCAGCATTACTGTGGCTTAAAGAAAAGAGATAGGGGGGTATTACAGAAAGAATGGGGATCTCATGCTCAGAGATACCCGTATCTCAGTCCAACAAACTTGTGATACGTGGTTATATGGCAAAATCAGCTCCTTCCTATCAGATTATCTTGGGTTATGTGATCATTCTTTCTGTAATACCCCCCTAGTGGACTAGTAGTTGGTATATCAGTTATTGATATACTGTTAAAGTGAATAGGAACACAGGAAGGACCAACTAAATACCACTGAATTTTGAAGATGGAGAGGAGACATAAGCCGATGTATTAGGCATCTGAAAACCAGCTCTCCCAGCAGCCTTCAGAATAGAACTTGGCTCAAGGAGACCCGTATCAGACTTTCTGACCTTTAGAACTGCATGATGATACTTTAAAAACATTTTTAAATGACTTTTAACAATTAAATGACAATTAACTTTAATAAATAATGTTTTAAAAATATTATTTATTTCCATTTTAAAATTTACTTTACATCCTGATCACAGCCTCCCTCCCTTCTCTCCTCCCATTTCCACCTTTACAAATCCCTCCCTCCATCACTCCCATCAGACCAAGCTCCATATTTGCTACCAATGTGTAAGGGGGCCTAGGTCCAAATTTGTTTTTTAAGACACTAAGTTTGTGGCAGCAACCTGTAGCCATAAAGAAAACAAATATAGGTGGTTCTGCTGTTTTTACAGGTGGAGAAGACAGGCTTGTACTCATAAGCCTTCTAAGCCAGGTCACACAGCGTTTAGTTAGCATCAGCTCAAGCTAGCTTTCAGTCGGCCACTCCCATTACCCTCTCTTCGGCTATCTATCGCTCCACAACAGACAAGCAAAGCACCAGTGTGGTATTATCTCCCATGGTGTGTCAATCTCAACATACAAAATAATTTCTAAGATTAGGTTTATGGACAGTGTAATGCTGTAGTAGAAAATATGTGTAACCTATAAGCCTGTTCAAGGGCATTGTAGCCAAGGGACATTCTGAAGGTCAAGACTGAGGAGGTTTACTTAAGACATTTGAAATAAAATTGTTGACCATCTGGATCAATAGCAAGAGTCTTAGGTCCACGATTAAACAGGAAGTTGCTAGGCAGATATCCTTGCAGGACTAATATATTTTTAAGATTTATTTTTAACTTTTATATGCATGTATATGTGTGCATATTTGACAAGGCATAGACATGTGAGTACAACTGCACATGGATGCCAAAAGAAGATCCCAGATCTCAGGAGCTGGACTTACAGGCATTGTGAACCACCTGCATAGGTACTGGGAACCAAACTCAACTCCTCTGCAAGGGCAGAACATGCTCTCAAGAGCTGAGCCAATTTTTTTCCAGCTTCCAAGATTATTTTTTTTTCCAGTAGGTTCAAACCAGTAGGTTTGAATACTTAATCCCCGGCTGGTAAAACTGTTTGAGAAGGATTGGGAGATTTGGCTTGTTGTAAAAGGTGTGACATTAGGGGTGGGCTTTGAGGTTCAAAAGCCCATACCTTTCCACACTCTCTCTCTCTTTCTGCCACATGATTGTTGCCTTAACACATAAGCTCTCAGCTATAGCTTCAGTGCTATGTCTACCTACTGATGGGGTGGTCAGGTACTCACCTTCTGAAACCCTAAGCCCAATCAACTCTTCTATGAGTTGCCTTGGTAACAGCATCTTGTCACAGCAATAGAAAGTAACGAAGGCAGCTTCATCATTAGTTATATGTATGCTAGACCCCTCTTTTAGAACCTCCTGGTATTATTTATTCATGTATTTGGACTGATCAAAAGGAAGTCTATTTTGGTTCTGAAAACTTTCACAGTGGGTTGACTGGACTCATCTGTGATAATCCTTCTTTGAGGGTATTTACATGATTATAGTCAGAGGTTGACTAGGGTTTTGGTTGTGTAAAGTTTTATTTGAACTAGCTATCCAAGATGGCTCACCCACTTCCTTAGAAGTTGTTGCCAGCTGTTGGCTGGGAGATCAACTGGAGCACCAAAAAATGGCCTCGATGTAAGGGTCACCCTTGGAGAGCTCGGCAGCTGGCGCCAAGAGGAAGTGCTACAGGAATCAGAAGCAGGAAAGGGAGTGGAAGTTGCTAAGGGCCCTGCCTGGAACTGACTCCTTATCATTACTGCCATATTCATTGGTCAAAGCTGTTGCAGGTCCACGTAGACTCAAGGGAGTAGAGCAATGAGTCCTAGCTGTTGATAGTGGGGTGGTAAGTAGGTCAGGGGATCCTAACTCAGCCACTTGGGGGAAGCAGTTCTCAAGATGCCCTTATTCGGAGGACCTGAATATATTTTATGGCAACTTTATAATCAGCTGTTACTAACGCATTGACTTGTATTGTTCTCACGGAAGGCTGCTTGGAGACTGGCTGGAGGCTAACCCACAGTAGAGCACAATTTTGAGCTGAGTACCACTTAGCTCAAGCACTAAGTGAAGATACTTAGGCCCCAGAGAGTGGCCAGGGGCAGTAGAAATGAGTGACCAAGAGTTGTGAAAGGAATTGGGCAAAGGAACGGAAAAGCAACACTTTGCATAGGTGGAGTTCCTGCTAAACCTTGAAGCCATTGGTGGCAAAGAAGAGGAGAACCCGGAACAAGCAGAGACAGGAGGCAGAAACCACAGAGGTCATCTGTGGGTTTTGTTTTCTGTTTTTGTTTTTGCTTTTGAGGCCAATACCACTCACTTGTTTTAACTCGAGGGAAGGATTTGCTGGGGACCACCGTGGTAAACCTGATTCTGGAAGCAGGGATATAACTCACATGTACCTAAGTCATAGTGTGTCAGTGTCTTAGGTCAGGCTGCTATGATAATGACAACAACAGCAGAAGAAGCAGAAGCAGCAGCAGCAGCAGCAGAAGCAGCAGCAGCGGTAGCAGCAAGCATTTATTTCTTGTAGATGGAAATTGGAAACAGAGCCTGGGTACTAACAGGGTTGGGTTCTGGTGAGGACACTTCACCAGCTTCCCTGACAGCCATTAGTTGTGTCTTCCCATGGCTGAAAGAGGCACAGACAGCCCACAGTGTCTCCTCTTCCCATTTTATCTCATCAGGATGATGAGTTTTGGACTCTGTCAGGTCATATCACATGGCACTAGAAGACACTTCGAAATGATAAGCTTTAGGTTCATCAGAAACACATTGGATTCCCTTCTTTAAATAGCTGTACTATTTCCTTGTATACATTTTACCATTTACCAAGCATCAATGGCATGCAGACAGTAATGTGATGCCCCCCTCCCCTGCCCCCCATCTGTTTACTGCAGCTCAATGTCAGTGCTTTGCAGACCGCGACCCGGAACGGCCACACACCTCTTGTCAACTTTCTTCTCAGTGAAAATGCTGATTCCCAGCAGCAGAAGCAAGTGAGTCCAATCAATACGGGCTTGGGTGCTGGGACCATGATGTGCAAGTGCCCAGGGCGGAGACACACCGGAGATGGAGATGAGATATTTCACAAGGAAGGGATTCTTTTTTTGGGGGGGGGGGCATTGGCTTTTTAAAATCTTAATCATAAGAAATAAAATCCAAGGGGTAAATTTTCCCTGCACAAAACAAAATCTTTGTTTTTTTAAAATAGTCAGATTGGCTACAGTCAGTCTCGGGTGTCTGGAGGTGCCTTGACTCCTGGAGGAATCTCATCTGTCTGGGAAATGCCGGCTTCTGCTGCAGCTGCCGCCACTTCGGGATGTTCAGAAAATGGATCATTCCCCATCTCAGAATGATCTTGTGGTTTTTTTTCAAAGTCAATCCTTTATTACTGATTGAGGTTTTTGTGAAGTTTGGCTTGGCTTTGGCAGAACAAACACGGGCCCTCTGTGCTGGAATCCGACAAGAAAACTCCCTCTATCTCCCACTGTATTTTCCTCTCTTCTGTGAATATTATTTCCTCTGGCTGTGCCAAGCCATTTCTATTTATGGCACTGACTTGAAAGGAGGGCTATGACCTGAGCCGTGCCTGATAAGTTTTTAGAGCAGGGATAGAGAGGGATTGGCTCTGTGCTTACCTAGCTCAGGCCAAGGAGCTTTTCTTCATCCTCGGGAGAAGCTGGACCCCAGCAAGGCGGGTGGCCCTGGCCCGACGACTACCAAGCACTTTGAGATGAAGGATGTTGGGCCTTCGCTCTTGCTTTGTGCTTTGAGGGAAA
Organism: Apodemus sylvaticus; assembly: GCF_947179515.1. Classification (NCBI taxonomy): domain Eukaryota; kingdom Metazoa; phylum Chordata; class Mammalia; order Rodentia; family Muridae; genus Apodemus; species Apodemus sylvaticus. Next base: position 64,721,596 of record NC_067487.1, read on the forward strand.
AGCTGGTCTCCAAGCAGAGGAGAGCTTCTCAGTCATGGTAGCTTTCAGGCTACCCCCCAGATGCTCCCAGTGCCACTTTGTCCCCTGGCTCCCTCCCAGACAGCCTCCCATTCAGCCATACCACACCGCCTTTCCGTGCCCTCCTCTCTAGTTCATTCTGCAAGTGGAGAACTCTGGGAAGTCTGTGTTCAAGCCCTGTCTTTGTCGCTCCCCTGTTATTAATGGAGTTACCGATCTGTTTGTGTATAAAGTAGGGGATATAAGGCCCAGCTCCTAGGGTTATCACGGGTGACATGGCCTTTAAGAGCGCTTATTTAACCTCCTGTTGTTTTCTGCTTGGTTTTGAGCCAGAGTCTCATCGTGTAGTCTAAGCTAGCCTGAAATTCCCTATGGGGACTTAACTGGCCTGGAACTTGAGATCTTTCTCCTCTCTCTGACTTGAAAGTGCTGGGATTGCAGGCCTGGGCTATACACCTGCTTAGCCTAGTGCTTGTGTATTTTGGTTTTTTGAGATAAGGTTTCTCTGTGTAGCTCTGGCTGTCCTGGAACTCACTCTTGGAGATCAGGCTGGCCTTGAACTTAAGAGATTCGCCTACCTCTGCCTCCTGAGCACTGGTGTGTGCCACCACCCACGTACATGTGGGGGTACTGAGTGTGTAGTTAAGTACTATGTGAAGATGTGCAGAGTATGCCTGATAGTTATTCCCAACGTTGTTTCTGCACTTGAGTGGAGCCGCAGGCTATCCCAGGCTATCCCAACCACACAGACGCCTTTACATCTCTGCCCCTCTTCTCTATTCTGTCCCCAGCAACTCTGTTACCCATACTGGGCTGAAGAGTCTCCCTGCATCTCAGGACAGCGCTCTCTCACGCCTGTCCCCACCCCCCTCCCCACGCCCCTCCTACCTCTCCCCTTCCTCAGCTTCCTGCCCCTCCCTCACCTTACTCATTTGCCCCGCCCCCTTGGGTCATAGCTTCTTCCCCAGTCCTGAGCTGCCTTCTCTCCTCCCTGCGAGCTCCACAAGCCAGTGTGGCTGGTGGAGGTGAGGTGGCAGGGACATTTGAGACAGGGACATTTGGACTCTGTGTCTGACGGTCTGAGTTAGACAGGGGAGGAGGTGAGAGGAGTCAGGAGGTCTAGGTGGGGTGAGGTGAAGGAGGTGGTTGTTTAGTAAAGTGCAGTGTGGCTGTTGAGACTAGCCACAGCCCACCACAGGTAGACTCCTCAGAGGAACCCTGAGGCCCGAGTAATCTGGGACGAGTAAGGCCCTGCCAGGGATCTAGAGAACTTCCTGTAGCTCACATCTGTTCAGGAAATGCTGTGTGTACATTTCCTCCTCTGTGGCCAAGCCTTTTGTCCTTTGGCTCTCTGAAGGCTTGGAGAAGTCCTCAGATGAGCCTTCTTAACATTTCCTTATCCATGTTGGAGCTCAGCTGTCATTTCTTCAAGGAAGCCTTTTCTAGCTTCCAGAAAGGTTGGCCCTCCCCTCTCCCTCGACGCGCATGCCACCCCAGCACCCGGGCCTTTTCCTCTAAATCACTTAAACTTTGAAACTAAATAGCTGTGTCACTTCATTAAAAAGATACACCCATAGCTACAGAAGAGACTGGCCCTTAGTGGGTGCTTGTTACGTAGGCCCAGAAGGACAGGCAGCCAGGATGGCGGTGACTACTCAGGGCTTCCTGTGGTTCTAACGCTGGGCACTGTTGTCACTCTCAGAGATCAGGGATTTGAATGCTGAAGCTTCATGCTTTTCTCTCTGCAGCCCAAGGAGCCCCCTCTTCACCTCGCAGTTATCAGCAACCGTCCCGCAGTTGTGAACAGTTTATTGAGTGCTGGCCATGATGTTGACAGCTTAGATCAGGTAAGCAGGCTGGAGCCTGCACACTTTTTTTTTTTTCCTTTGAGACAGGGTTTCTCTGTATAGCCCTGGCTGTCCTGGAACTCACTCTGTAGCCCAGGCTGGCCTCGAACTCAAAAATCCATCTGCCTCTGCCTCCCAAGTACTGGAATTAAAGGCGTGTGCCATCACTGCCCATCGAGCCTGCACACTCTGTTCTCTTGTGTTTCAACACAGTGTGTCGGCAGGAAGTTCTCTTAGGTTCAAGGTGGCTAAAACAGTTCTTGGGGGTGGGGGTGGGGGAGCGTGTGTCTCTTCTTCATTAGCTCTGTAACCTCCCAGCTGTCCCCACACTGCTGCTTTCTGCAGAGGCAAAGCTGGGATTCTGTGTGTATGTAATCTAGGTGTTCATTTTTAATAGGCGTAGCTAGGGCTTCTGATAAACAATGCCGAAGCAAATTGCCAGAAGCTCTTTAAATCAAAAGCCACTCCTACAGTATGAAATGTTGACCTTGGCCTGAAGCAGGTCCCCGATAGAAGGAAGCTTTGTTTCCTCAGTATCTTTCTATGGCAGAAGGCAAAAGAGACTTCTTAGAATTAAACAAACAAACGAACAAATAAAAAGATTACCAGGTAAGTCAGTGAACTGGGACAGAATCAAATACTCTATAAAAGCCACCTGTGCCGACAGAGGTGAGCGGGGCAGAGCAGCAAGCCGTGGGCGGTTGGCTGTGTCGGTCCCCGTGCAGCCTCTTCTAGCTGCCTCCCTCTTCCGGGGGAATGCAGGCAGTGGGGGCTGGGCGTGGGGAGCCCCACGCAGCCTCTGAGTCACCTCTTCTCCGGGCTTTCCCCACCTATGCCTTCTAGATTAGGGAAAGCATTGAGCAAGAGCCCAGCCATCCCAACCTCCCCTGCGGCCATTTCCTCACTTGTTGAAACAGCGTGACTGGATCCCTTCAGGCTGTTTCCAGCTCTAGCCTCTTGGTTAATTTTTGACCTGAGCGAGGAGACTTACCGGCACTCTGTCCTCCCTTCTCAGGGAGTTTCCCTCTCTGGGTCGTACCAGCCTGCAAGTTGGGAGTTGATCTCCCTGGTTATTAAAAGTATTTGCATATTCAAGCTTACTAATGCTTCAGATCTTCTACACAGACCGAGCCTTGCGATCATGCATGATTTTGGCTTCTCGGGAACTGGCTCTATCCACTCTCAGGGAGGAGTGTTTGCCATGTCTGTTACACAACTCGACCACATCAATTCAAACTTTTGTTACGTCGGTATTATACATACAAAATAGTGGAATTCATATTTTTCCGCACAAAGTATATAAAATCAGGATATATATGGTTTTAAAAAGTTCAAGGCTCACAAGCCACTCGGTAGAGGCTACATGTGTAGGAAGCAGTCCCTGAGGTCCAAATAAGGGAGCTCTGAACACAACAGAAGAGCGGGAACCGGGTTTGTGTGTGTGTGTGTGTGTGTGTGTGTGAGGGGGTGCTGGTCACCCCCCCTTACCACACTGCCTGGCAGACTGGCACACACAGCAGGTCTGGGGCAAATGTTTGGTGAATGAATAGATGTATGCAGATTATTTCCTGAAAGACTGACCACGTTGATTGAAGCATACTTCCGTAATAAATAAAATAAAATAAAATAAAATAATAAAACAAAATAAAATAAAAAGCAAATGTTCATTTGGCCCAACTACAGAGGGTGACTTTTGTTTTGGTGTTTCCCATGTCCTTGATTTAGAGCGGTGTTGTCAAAGCATGCTTTTGTTGACACAGCACACTGCCTGTGTGCTGTCGGTGTAGACAGTCTGCCTTTCTATAGGTTTGTTGGATCCGGGCTGGGTGACAAGCCCTCAGAGAGGCACAGCGCCACCTGCTGGCGGCCTTTTCTCCATGCTTTCTGATGACAGCCTGGCTTTGCCTTTTTTGGTAGGAAGAGACCTTGTGCTTGGAGCTGTTGTGCAGCCCTGCGCCCAGGGAAGGGGGTTCTGCCTGGTGGGTGAGTGGGTCTGGATCATGTCAAGGGTCCTGTCTGCAATGTCTTCATGTCATTCCTTTCTGTAGGAGGTCGGGATGATGATCCTCACTTCATGTGGATTACACTTTTATCTTCTTGATAGAAAGTGGTGACTCCTCTAAGAAACTCAGTCCTTTAATTCTTAATACATAATAATGTTGAAAATGGGAAAAGGAATAAAAAAAGCAACAAAATAAACTTTAGTCTCCCCATCTTTAATATCATTTTAAAATAGTATCAATGTATTTTTTCCATGTTTTCCCCGAGTTTATAAATTAAGCTTAGCCAGATATAGTGTCTCCTAATGCTAATTTTTAATAATTGATCTGTTTTTATTTTATGTGCGTTGGTGTTTTGCCTGCATGTTTGTCTGTGCAAGGGTGTGAGATTCTCTGGAATTGGAGTTACAGTTGTGAGCTTATGGGTGTTGGGAATTGAACTAGGATTCTTTAGGAGATCAGCTAGTGCTCTTTTTTTTTTTTTTAATTGTATATCTATTTTTTTAAAAGATTTATTTATTTAAGTGAGTACACTGTAGCTGTCTTCAGATGCACCAGAAGAGGGCATCAGATCTCATTACGGATGGTTGTGAGCCACCATGTAGTTGCTGGGATTTGAACTCAGGACCTTCGGGAGAGCAGTCAGTGCTCTTAACCACTGAGCCATCTCTCCAGCCCTAGCTAGTGCTCTTAACTGCTGAGCCATGTCTTTAGATTCCCTCCTAAAGCTTTTCTGGATTTGTTTTTTTTTTTGAGGCAGGGTTTCTCTGTAGCCCTGGCTGTCCTGGAACTCACTCTGTAGACCAGGCTGGCCTCGAACTCAGAAATCCACCTGCCTCTGCCTCCCAGAGTTCTGGGATTACAGGTGTGCGCCACCACCACCCAGCTCCTCCTAAAGCTTGTAATGATACGTCATAAATAGTTTTTCCTTTATGTAAATCTTTGAAGCCATTTTATTATGGTAAATGCATATGACATTAGTCATCATTTAAAGTGTACATACAGTTCTGTGATATCACAGAACTTCCCATTTCCCAGTCTCTACCCCCTGGAAAATACTATCCTTCCTGTCTATGAATTTGCCTACTTAGTCTAGGTAGCTTGCACTGAAAGAAACCTGTTGTGACAAGATCTCATTACAAATTTCAGATGGGTCTCAAATTCCTAGGCTCAAGAACCACTTCAGCTCCGGCCTCCTATGCAGCTGGAACTACGGATCCACAACCATTCCTAGCCCCGAACTTGATTTAATAGTTGCCGAGTATTCCTATATATTTATATATAGTTTATATAATATCTCATTACCAAACACGTAACTAACTGTATGGGGGGGGGCATAGTAAAGAAACTGCTGGCGTGACCGCTCCGTTACTGGGGGAGGTGTTTATTGTGAACAAGAGAGAGAGAACATCCAGAGGCATCTGGAAGATTCTAGAGCAGATAGAAAAGAAAGCAGACTGGACATGGCCAGGGCCATCTGTGAGAAAGCGTGAGAGCAACTGGGGGAGAAGAGTGAAGAGTCAGGGAGCAGAGGACAGCCAGAAATAGAGGAGAGAGGACAGAGAGAGGAGAGAGGAGAAGAGAGAGGGAGAGAGGGAGGAGGGATGGGGGAGAAAGGGAAGAGAGACTGGGGAAAGAGGGAGGAGGGAGGGGAGGAGGGAGAGGGGCAGGGTGTGGGGGATCATGTGGATTCTAAGGAGGATGAATAGCTGAAGGAAGAGGGTGTGGAGTAGGAAGGGCCAGGACTTGTGCAGCAGGCACTTGTGACCCTGAGATGCCTGGAGGCCAGGTGGGCTTTGATGTGCTGATAAGTGCCACCGGTGGCCATAAGTCCCTTCTGCCAGAGAGGAGGGAAATGACTCCTGTGGTAGTGGGAACCTGTTTCACAAGTTCCTGACTTTGATCTAACCTCTAGAAATCTTCCTTTGAGATGATTTCTGGATGTTTGGCCGGCCTGTGACCTAACCCATAACTTCCTCTCATCTTCCAGTATTTTAAATCCTGCTGCACCAACTGTCCCCTGTACCCACATAAGGATATGTGCTTTACCCATTTCCCCAAAAGTCTGTGTGGTGCTCTCTCTCCTGTGTGTGCCTCCATGACAGTTCACCTCTCACGGCAGAGACAGCAGACTCCTCTGCACGTAGCTGCTGATCTTGGAAATGTGGAGCTGGTGGAGACGCTGTTGAAGGCTGGCTGCAACCTGAAAATCACTGACAAGGTAGCTGCCCCGGACTCCCTGTCTCTGAGATGGCAGAGGGGAGCTCCCAATTGGCTGCCATGTAAAACAAGAACACCAGAATTCCTTCTGAGAGATGGGCACGAACCGCATTTTCATAGGCAGGAAAATACTTAGATTATCTATCTATCTATCTCTCTATCTCTCTATCATCTCTCTATCTCTCTATCTCTCTATCTCTATCTATCTATCTATCTATCTATCTATCTATCTATCTATCTAATCTGTGTTTGTCTGTATGCTTGTGTGAGTGTATGTGTGTGTGTGTGTGTGAGTGTATGTATATGTGAGTGTTTGTATGTGTTAGTGTGTGTGTGTATGTGTGAGAGTGTGTGTGAGTGTATGTATATGTGAGTGTGTGCGTGTTCATGAGTGTATGTGTGTATGTGTGTGTGTGAGTGTATGTATATGTGAGTGTTTGTGTTAGTGTGTGTGTGAGTGTGTATGTATGTGAGATTGTGTGTGAGTGTATGTATATGTGTGTGAGTGTGTGTGTGTGTATGTGTATGTGTGTGTGTGAGTGTATGTATATGTGAGTGTTTGTATGTGTTAGAGTGTGTGTGTGAGTGTATGTATGTGTGTGAGATTATGTGTGAGTGTATGTATATATGTGAGTGTTTGTATGTGTTAGAGTGTGTGTGTGAGTGTATGTATGTGTGAGATTGTGTGTGAGTGTATGTATATGAGTATGTGAGTGTCTGTATGTGTGTGTATGTGTGTGTGTGTGTGTGTGGCCCATGGAGGCAGGGAGGCCATTGGTCAGTGTCAGGACTGCTCCCTATCTTATGTCTTTGAAACAGGATCTCTCCTTGAATCCAGAGCTTTTGGTTTAGCTGGACTGGTTGGTCAGCAAGCCCCAGGGATCCTCTTGCCTGTCTCCTCAGCCCTGGACTACAGGGCCAAGCCTTTCACCGAATTGACTGAAGCCGTCTCCCTAGCCCTACACCTCAATTTCGATTGAGAGTGTTTGGTTGGGGCGGAAGCTGAGAAAACTCACTTCAGATACAGAAGCTTACAATGAAAGCTTTATTGTCTGAGCCTCCAGGAAGGCCGCCAGTATGGGATCTGAACTGTGTCCCCGAAGGGAGATTGTACAATATGTTTATAGGATGGGAACACAAAGCAGGAGGCATGGGGTAAGCTGTTGCATTGACCAATCATATTTCGACACAAGGGGTTAACAAGGAAGTTAACATTGGTGACTGGGCCTATCTGGGTCACCTGGTTTCAGGGTCCTTGAGCAGGTGTTTGCAGTCAGGTCCCTTCCTGGACCCTGGCTCAGAAGTTTAGAATGGTAAAGGGACAAAGAAGTGTCAAGCTGCAGTAGAAGCTTAAGTCAAGACAGGCAGCACGTTCATGACGAGTGCGTGCCTCGGTTTAGATTGCGGAATAACAGCATCTTCCCTCCTTACATCCTTCACGGGTTAACAGACAACCGTGAAGCATCTGGAGAAGCAGGGCAGGGGCTGGGTGCTGGGCCTGGGAACGTGAGCTCAGTTTTGACCCTGCCAGCGAGGTGGAACTTGTTCCTGAGAGGGCTGGACTCAGGAAACTGCCTCCTAGCAAGATCTGTCTATAGGATTACTATTAAATAGTCGTCTTTAGGATTCAGATAATTCAGAGATATATTTCAAGATGATAAGTTCACATGGTCCGAGTTTTTATGTAAAGATTTATAGAAATAATTTCCCATCCACACTTGCCTCTAACTTATTTGGTTCTCATATTACTGTGCCATGTGTATGCATATAATAACTCAGTTGCTTGCACAGTTGCTTACATTTAATCTTTATTCTGCTCTCTAATTTTGTGTGTGATGTATGTATGTGTGTGATGTGTGATATGTGTATGTGATGAGTGTATAATGTGTGTGTGTGGTATGTGTGTAATGTATGTGTGGGTGTGGTGTATATGTATGTGATGTGTGGTGTGTGTGATGTGTGTGTGATGTGTGTGTAATGTATATGTGTGTGGTATATGTGTGTAATATGTATGATTTGTGTGTGATGTATGTGCGTGTGGTGTATGTGTATGTGATGTGTGGTGTATGTGTGTAAGACATGTGTGTAATGTATGTGTGTGGATGTGTGGTGTGTGTCATGTGTATGTGATGTGTGTATAATGTATGTGTGTGGTGTATGTGTATGTGATGTGTGGTATGTGTGGTGTGTATGTGTAATGTATGTGTGATATGTGGTGTGTGTGTAATGTATGTATGTGTGATGTGTGGTGTGTGTGTGTAATGTATGTGTGTGTGGTGTCTGTGTATGTGATGTGGTGTGTGTGTGTGTGTAGTTCAGTCTTGCCGCTCTGCACTCTGCTCCGGTGTGAACCCTGATGATAAGCATGTGATGCTTGTGCTTCTTATATCCCTTGTGTTCGTCCCTTACTTTGTGTATGTGTGTGCTCAGCTCGGGCACTTCCTAAAACCTTGACTCAAGCTGGTTTCTCCTGCAACCCTTCCAGGGGGTCTGGGTTGGGAGCAAGTTGACTCACAACGAGCAGACTGTTGCCAGTGCATGCCAATTCCTTTTTACAGTGCAGAATGCCAAGGCATCTTTATAAAATACACTGTGGCCTTTCCAGTACTGGGCATAGAACCCAGGGCCTTGCCCTTGGTAGGCAGTTGTTATTCCACTGAGCTACGTCTGCAACCTCAAACCTGCCACTTTCTTTTCTGGTCTTTACGTTCATGGTTCACCGTGTTCTCTAGTTCAGAGCTGTGCAGATGTATGACCTGAGGATTTTTTTAAAAAAATCATAAAAGTAAGAGGAGAGGAGCTGTGGACAATGTGGTGAATGCAGTAAGACATGTGCAGGGAAACACGACCATCTACTCTGGGGCCCAGGCTGGGGTGCTGTGCCACTGTCTCCCCAGATGAGGCTGGTTGAGTTTATTAACATACAGCCTTCGTCTTTCCCCGCATCCTTTTATAGTAACTTATTCTGCTTTCATTCATACTTAATTCCTCCAAGACTGGAGTAGAGACTCTGTCGGAATTCTGAGGGCCCTGCTGCCAGTGGATTGGCTATTCCAGTTGTCAAGGTCCACACTACCATGTGACTTTTCTTGTTTTAAACCAAAAGCCAAGGGTTGCTAGCCCTCAGGACGCAATCCCAATCCCCCCACTCTCCCTTCTCCCACACTCCTTTATTCTAAGGGTCTGGCCCACGACTGGTACCTAATACATAAGTAACTAATGGATAAACACTACCCTCCCTTTTTACCTGTTCCCACACGTTCTTGATGATGATGATGATGATGATGATGATGATGATAATACTAGGTGGATCACCAGGAGTTTGTGTCCAGCCTGGTCTATATAGCAAATGCTACGGTTCCAGGCCAGCCAGGCTTACAAAGTGAGATGCTGGAGAGAGAATGACACCCCACAAACAGACAGACAGACAGACTAAAAAAAGCAGCCAAGAGAGAGAGGCTTGATATAAGTCTAACTTGGGGGTCCCGAAGCTCTGCCTCTCTGTCAAGGGCAAATGGCGCCTCCCCTCCAATGTGTTATTCCTTAAGGAAAGTTTCTCTAGCTTGAAAATTCTGACTTTTAGAATGCTGCATTCCCAAAATAGGCTAATTATGGTGATTCAAATGGCTTTACAAGGCAGAATGCAGACAGTATGCAATTAGAGACTTGCTAACTGCCTGCCAAATGCAATCCTTCCTAATTTCATTACCAGCTCGCCTGCTTACAGGCTGGTTGCTTCCAACCCCTATCTCCCTGCTCACCTGGATCTTAGCGCCTGCACTAAAACTCATGCCTTTCATGTTCCTGAGAATTGTACTTGTAGCTGCCATCCAGACATGGGGTTAGACATGCAGGATTCTAACTCTATTCTGGGACTATTTCTGACCGTTATGTTTAATTAACTTTAGAGTCTCTCTCTGAGTGAATTTGTCATGGGTCATTAGAAATGCAAATAAGGGGCCTGGGGAGATAGCTTGTCTTGAAATCGAGATGATAAGGGTCTCATCCCTGGTACCCGTATAAAAATGACGAGGCTTGGTAGAGTGCTGGGCATTGTGGTATGCACTAATAACTGCAGAGTGGTAATGTAGGGGTGAAGCATCTCCACCGGGGCTTGCCCGTCTAGTCTAGTGGGTAATCCCCAGGCCAATGAGAGACCCCATCCCAAAGGAGGTGCTGTATGTTCCTAAAGATAACCAAGGTTGTCTTCTGGCTTTTGCATGACTGCTTCTATATGGGCACAGACACTTACATGGATGGGCACACACACACACACACACACACACACATATACACACACACTTTAAAAAAAAACGAAAGCAAATACAAACTCCTCATTAGGAAAACACATAGATGCAGAAATAGAGACTGTGCCCTGCATAAAATCAAGGAGCCACAGCTTGCGAAGCTGTGCTCTGTGAGACAGCCATTGTGAGCAGGGTTTATCTTTTGTAACTTGTGCATGATGCTGCATGAGCTGTAGGCAGTATATGTCCCAAATGAGGTCCAGCTCAGTCCTTTCTTACTCATCCAGTTTGGTTAAAATGGGAGCACTTTAACCTTGGTTAGCGGCGGTGGTGTCTTATAAAAGACAAAACCATCTAGGAGCTGTGAGTGGGACCCTCCACTGAGCTCTGTCGTCATTATTGGCGCTGTTCTCAGGGTCCAGCCCTTTTCTGTCTTATTACTTCATCCTCCTCAAGAGAGGTTTCCAGCTCCTGATCTAAAGTGGCTGCCCAGATTCCCACTCTCCTGTCCATTCCCCTTGAGAGGCACAGGAATGGAAAGAGAAAGTCAACCCTCCCCTCTCTGAAGATCTTCCCCAGGAAAGGAATGCTCCATGGACCAGAGCGTGGGTGGGTCACATCCCTGATGAGGGAGCTGGGAAATGTGAAGGGTGCGCGCGGGCCCCCCCCCCCTGTGTCATTGCAGAGACCCCCAGTGACTGACTAAGGTCCTTAGTTCACTCAAATGGCAGAATCGGGATCTGAGTTCAGGCCATTCACAGAGCTGGGGCTCTGCCTACCACTCGATATCACTCTTTATTTATTTTAAACCTTCTCCCTTTTTAATTTAGCAAGGAAAGACTGCCCTGGCTGTGGCTGCCAGGAGCCACCACAGCCTCGTCGTGGATATGCTCATCAAAGCTGAGAGGTACTATGCTTGGAGAGAGGTGAGAAAGGCCGGTTCCAGCAGGGGCTTTTTGGCACCTCCCCTTCCATTTTGTGATGGGGAATGCTGGGTTTGTATACTTCTTTTATTCCCCGTTGTAGGAAACCTTGCTCAGTACAGCGATGACCGTCCCTTGTGCCATCCCTGTTCATGGAATAGACATTGCCTCTTCTTATCTTCCTTTGTGGGTGTTTGCAATCAGATCTGAGAATGCGGGCCAGACAGCCAGTCCATGGCAGCTTCCCTGGTCTAGCATGCCAGCCCAGTGACTGGCTCTTCCGTGACCTCTGTCTCACGGTCTCTGGCCATGGCCTGTCACAGAAGCTCATGGAAGGCACTTGGGGTGACTCCTGGCTCTGCTGTTTTTGCTGTAGCCCTATGCTGGCTTTCTGGCACTCCAGAATTTTCCGGGACAATCACAAACTTATACATCTTTGAACATACCAATCGTATCTCTAAACCTGTTTTTATCTTCATCTTTCTTTAGCTTGCCTGCCAGTTACAGCTTCTCAGTAGACTGTCCTTCCCTCTCCAGGATTCAAGTCTGTGCTATGAGGCAACACACTCAGACACAGGAATCAGCCCCCACTTTTAGATCCATGCTGTTTCTCAGTTTCCCTGCTGTGTGCATATGCCTTCTCCTTGGCCAATGTGTCACGACAAAATACATGTCCTCACGGCTCAGGTGTCTACTGTGCAGGGCTATAAACTCAGATTGTGGTCACTGGCCAGTCCTGGGAAATTCTGTTTTAAATCCTTAAAGCAAGAGTGCTCACTGTCTACCTTTCCCTCATAGCCCCACTTGGCAGTGTGGACATACAGTCATGGCAACTGATGACAAGGATGATCAATTGATGGCAATGTGATCAGTCTATCAATACCAGTGGCCACTCTTACATGGGTCACATGCCTCGGTCAGTCCAAGCCATTGTCATATGTGTGGCCCAAGATGATCCCCCCAGCATCACATGACCACGCGTGGATTCTCTCAGTGCTTCCTGTCCTCTGTTCTTGCACGCAGGACAATAAAGTCTGCCCCTCCCGTACAGCAACAGTTTCTTATATAGAAGTAGAACTCTGCTTAATTCCCCTCCTCTGACTTATTTTTATTCCTGTTTTGTCTTTGATTCTTTGTCCTTCTGTTCATTTTTTAAGCAACTCTATGTTACTAAAGACTCAGGTTCCTTTTCTCTTGTTCCTTAAATGGTTTTCTACATTTGCTTTGAAAAAAATCAAGCTGTTCAGTTCTTTTATTTTTAATGCCTGGTAGCAGTCTCGTATTCTTTTGGCTAGATGAGAATAAATGACTTTTGCACCAAACAAACCTTTCCTTTCTAACAAGTCCTTGGGAGGTAAGTAGATGATAAACATCGGGAACCTTGTATAATGCACATGTATCGATGAAGGAAGACTTTAGAAATACACTGAGAACTCTGTCTCAGGACAGCTGGGGTCCTGAGAGTCGTGGTACTTGGAAAACTTCCTTTTAAATATATAGCATTAATATAAAAGGTTTACCAAATGCACTTATTAATTTTTATTAATCAAACCAGCTTATATCCTGGCTTAATACAAAATAATTACCAATAAAAAGTTTAAAGAGATAATTTGAACTTTCCTTTTTATCTACTTACATGTTATATCTATATGTGCATCCCATTTAAATCACCTGTATTTGTGTCTAAATATACACATACATATTTAATCATCATCCATCATTAAATTCAGTGACTCAGAGGCAAAGGATGCTTAATTCTGCCCTATGCTATTAATTATATGTACTTATTATTATTATGAGGGGAGAGGGATAGGGAGAGGGGAAGCAGAAGGGGAGGAAAAAGGAGAGGAGGGGGAGAGGGGGAGGGGAAAAGGGGGAGGGGGAGGGGAAGGGAGAGGGGAGGGGAAGTAGAAGGGGAGGAAAAGGGAGAGGAGGAGGGAGAAGGAGAGGGGGAGGGGAAGCAGAGGGGAGGAAATGGGAGAGGAGGAGGGGAGGGAGAAGGGGAAGAGGAGGGAGAGGGAGAGGGGGAGGAGTGGGGAGCGGGGAGGGGGAGAGGGAGATGGAGAGAGCATATAACTTTTGAGTTCACTTTGAGGCAGGGACTTTCGTCTTGTTTCTGTTGAGCTTCAGGACTGCAGGCTACTTGGCCTGAACACTTGTGATTCTTTCTCACTTGCTGTACAAGCCCATCTGTAAAGATGGGCCCCACTGCACCCAGCTTTTTAAGGGGGTTCCCTGGAGCAAGCTCCTGGGGTCAGGCTTCTGCAGCGATCATCTTCAGTGGCCGGCCGTGCCACCCTGACAGCCCTGTTCCCTCTCCCACTTCTGGGACTCCAGCAACTAGGTCAGTCCCAATGCTTTCACTGTTAGAAGAGACCTGGGCTTTCCGAGTCCCCTCTTCTGTCTACAGAAGCCTGCGTGTCCACCCTGTCCTGATTCCTAGAATGCAAGGAATGCAAGATTCTCTGAGAAATAAAAATGCACAGAGCCAAGATGAATGCAGGACCAGCCTGCCCTGTCCTCTGTGCTCATACTGTTTGAGGTTTTGATCTCATTGGGTGTGTCGTTTAATGAGATGGAACGGGGAGGAAAGGTGAACTTTTTGGTTCAAGGAAACAAAGCAGGGAAGTCCAGGCTGCACTGGAGACTGCATCTTAGGGTCCTTTGAACAGTTGTGGATCGCTTACACCTCCCAGTCCTATCCCAGTTTCTGCGCACAAGGCCTAACACCACAAGAAAGCCCTGCCCTTTCCTTGGCACAGACCCTCGGGTGTATGCAGAGCTCTTTGGAGGAAGCTGCTGCTGTATAATGGGTGAGGGCGGACCCAAGGCGAGGCCTGACAGCAGGTCCACTAAGTCCTTCTCAAAAGTTTGAAAGGTGGGGTCCTGTACTGGCTGGTTTTGTGTGTCAACTTGACACAGGCTGGAGTTACCAGAGAAAGGAGCTTCAGTTGGGGAAGTGCCTCCATGAGATTCAGCTGTGGGGCATTTTCTCAATTAGTGATTAAGGGGGGAGGGCCCCTTGTGGGTGGTACCACCTCTGGGCTGGTATTTTTGGGTTCTATAAGAAAGCAGGCTGAGCAAGCCAGTAAGAAACATCCCTCCATGGCCTCTGCATCAGCTCCTGCTTCCTGACCTGCTTGAGTTCCAGTCCTGACTTCCTTTGGTGATGAACTGCAACGTGGAAGTGTAAGCTGAATAAACCCTTTCCTCCCCAACTTGCTTCTTGGTCCTGATGTTTGTGCAGGAATAGAAACCCTAACAAGACAAGTCCCTTACCCTTTTGCCTATTTCCTTCCCTGGCATTAACTCCCATCTAGATTTTAGAGTGTCTTTCATTAAGATTTGCTTTATTTAAATGGAAGACTAAAATAGAAGTCGTTATACACATAAAGTAGATGAGATGGGAAGTCTTAACTGAGCCTTTTGGTGACTCACAGCTTCTATTCCCGTCCCAGAGCCGTGACCTTCTGCAGGGGGCTCACCTAATGGCATATGTGCTGTGTGCAGTCCGAGGAGGGCACTTGCTTCCTCCTCGGAGATACTTGTCACAAGTGTTTTTTGAGTGGTTGCTTATGCAAGACCGTGGCAGATCCCACCAAGGAGACAGGAAACAACCTAGATAGGCCAGAAAACAAGAGACCAGTCTAGGTGAAGGGCTGCTGGGCTCAGCATGGCTGCAGTGGCTTAAAAGGAAATGGCAGCCACTCTGTCCACTGTCCTGTCCCCTTCCTCCCTTCTCCCTATCTAACTCTCCCCTCCCCTCCTCTATCCCTATCCTATCTAACCCTACCGTACCCTACCCTATCCTATCTAACCCTACACTACCCTACCCTACCCAAACTTACCTTACCCTACTCTACCCTACCCTACCCAAACTTAACCTACCCTACTCTACCCTACCCTACCTTACCCTACCCTACCCAAACCTACCCTACCCTATCTAACCCTACCCTGAGTAGGGATTCCAGTCTCACCTCACACTCAGAAGAGAGCAGAAGGAATTGCTATAGGTTTTGTTAAGGATGCATACAATCTAAACTCCACTGAGGCATCGATGAGAAAACCAAATACACCAGTGAGAGAAGCTAGTGCTGAGCGTAAGGCCATTAAAGCCATTGGCTGTGATCGCTCACTTGCTAGCGTGTCACCTCAGCTCCTTCTGAAAGTGGGTGATATCAGTCGTCAACACAGATACAAAACTGCAGACTCGCTCACCTTTGCTGTTTCAGACACAGGACTCACACTTTCTGTTCCAGACATTTCCGTCCAACTTGGATGACAAAAGATGATCTAGAACAGATTGAAAGCAGTCAGCCGACCCCTTACCAATCATTTACGACAGAAGGTAACACGTGAGTATGTTGGAGCCAACAGCTACTGCTATTTTCCAACTTAGGAGCACCACGAGTGCATCCCGGACTCGGCAGTAAGCGCGACACTGACATTCAAGCAGGACCACAGTCTGGAGACCAGGCACATCCGCACGCTGCTCTGGGACCTGGCCTACCGGCAGCTGAAGACGAAGGACTGGCAGAGGCTGGCCCGCTCGTGGGGCTTTACAGAGGACCAGATCAGAGCCATCGAGGAACAGTGGTCAGGTGAGTGGGGGCCAGATGACACGGGCGGGAAGGAGCAGAGGTCTTTCTTTCCTCAAAGGTATGTGATGTGCACAGTAGGCAGAGGGCGGAGATCATTGCAATACGGGAAGGTAGCTTGGCTCAGTCTGCAGAGGTGGTTGGAAATTTAGCCAAAAGCTACACTCCTGAGAATCTGCTTGCAAAGGTTGGCTACTTTGGTGACAAAGAAATGAAGGCTTCACAATGGAGTAGGAACCAAAGAAGCAAGGACACAATCCCTGGCATGCCTCCACAATGCCAGTCTGGCTTTTCACTAAAATTTGCAGATGTTCTGGGATAAAAGGTCTTACCCTGCCCCAGAAGGGCTTACGACTGAAGGTTTCTGTCCAGAAAGAATCCCGCTACCAGGCCGGATCCAGGGGAGGGTTCTGGGAGGACATCATCTATAAGTCACACACATGTACAACCTCACTAGCTTGATGCTCAGTGATTTACAAAGCAGCAGGGAACTTGCCACGCTGTGGACTGTCATTCAAACCTATTGACTCAAAGTCTGAATTTTCACAAGATACTCAGGGAAAGCATGTACTTTGAGCCTGACCCGCTAGAGGATAGTGTATCTTGTGGGGATTGTCTGTCACCTCTAGACAGGCATCAAAGCCTTTCAGTCCCTTGTCACCCGACGCCATGAGTGCTTACATATTTCCTAGAACAGAAGCAGGAGGTCACGTTGCCTTGTGTCCAAATGGTGGTCATTACAGCACAGCCCCAGTGAGGAATCCCAGGCCTTCCTGCCTTCACTGGGCTTCTGACCTGACAGATCAGGGTGGAGGAGTGGACACCAGTAGTCAATTAGAAATGTGATTAGAGTTGAGGTCATGGTAGAAAGACACCAGTGCATGCCTTTTGTCCCTGACACAGGTAAAGACAGCTTCCAGGAGCATGGCTACAGGGCTCTGCTCATCTGGCTGCACGGGGCTCTGATGACACAGCCTGACCCTGCCAAGGAGCTGTATGAGGAACTGGTGCGTGCAGGATTCCCAGAACTAGCTGGTGAGTTTGCCACAAATCCACAGAAATCCCTTCTCCCTTCGATGGTGGGCTGGGGTGGGGGTTATTCCTTAATCCATAGCAGCAGCCTGAATGGAGGTTGGTTGGCTGAAGAGAACATGGCTCTGTGGAAGGGGCTTGTGTGTACCCAGCAGCTTCTGCCGTGGCTAAGTCACTGCTCACTCATTTCCGCATCTGTCTTAATTTAGGTTTCATTGCTGTGAAGAGACACCATTACCACTGCAACTCTTATAAAGGAAAATATTTAATTGGGGCTGGCTTACAGTTTTAGAGATTTAGTTCATTATCATCATGGTGGGAAGCATGGCAGCAGGCAGACAGATGTGGTGCTGGAGGAGCTGAGAAATTAAACATCATGAGTCAAAGGCAGTCAGGAAGGGACTATTCCACACTGGGTGGGGCTTGAGCACTCCCTCAAAGCACCCCCCCCCAGTGACACACCCACTCCAACAAGGCCACACCCACTCCCCAACAAGGCCACTCCTCCTAATAGTGCTGGTCTCCATGGGCCAAGCATTCAAACACATGAGTCTGTGGGGGCCAACCTATTCAAACCGCCACAGCCTCTGAACAGAGTGTGAGGTTATTTCTATGTGGCTGTGGACAGAGGGTGGGATGCAACCACCTTCTACAACTCAGGACTCTTCTCAACAACTGAGCAAGAAATATCTTATTCCCAAAGCAGCTAGCTTCTACTGGCAAACTCCATCACCTTAGTGGCTGTGAGAATGTCCTCTAGATAGAAAGAAGGGTACAGAGGCTGAGGCATTTCTACACGAGCCTATTACAGAAAATCTCCTCCCAAGTTGTCGACTGTGTTGTCAGTGAGCATTCAAACATTTGTTGAAAACACCAGTGAGTGGCTTTAGAACTCTCCTGTAATGATGATCCCTGAAGAAAAAAGCGGAGAGGCATCGGCATTGTTTTCAGACACAGTTCCACTGCAAGCCGGGCACATGCCTGAGTTGTTTTGGTGGTTGGACCAGCACTGGTGCAGGCAGAAAGAGGAATGACTGGATACTGCAGGACGCTAGGTCCCACCATTTTAAACACATTCTTTCCATTGAAAGTGTATCTAGGCAAACTGTGAGGGAAGACGACGGCTGAGAAAGTGGTTAGGGCTGTGTGGCGAGGCCAGGCTGTATGGTGAGGCCAGGCTGTGTGGTGAGGCCAGGCTTGCCTCTGCTCCAACTCTGCGATCTTCAGAGGGTTCTACAACCTCCCTGCACCAGTGTGTCCCCTTAAACCATGGAAGAAAATAACACGCACTTCTAAAGGCTGGTGCGGATAAGACAACTGGTGCCTGGAACCCAGTAAACCGCATTTAAGACCATCAGCGGTTCCTCTGCAACGTGTGCTGGCTAGCTTTTATGTCAGTTTGATGCTGGGACATCTGAGGGGTGGGAACATCAACTGAGAAAATGCTTCCATAAGAGCTGGCTCTGGGCAAGCCTCCAGGGCATTTTCTTAACTAGTGATATGGGAGGGGCTGGGCCCATTGTGGGCGATGCCATCCCAAGACTGGTGGTCCTGAGTTCTAGAAGAAAGCTGGTGGAGCAAGCCATGGGAGCTAGCCAGTAAGCAATGCTCTTCCATGGCCTCTGTATCAGCCTCCTGATGCCTGCCCAGTTTGGGTTTCTGCCAAGGCCTTTCTTCATCAATGGACTGGGATTTAGGAGATGTAAATGAAATAAACCTTTTCCTCTCCAAGTGGCTTTTAGTTATGGTGTTTCACAGCAACAGCAACTCTAACTAAGATAATACTATCCTTCTTTCTTTTCAGAAAAGATTCGTCAGTTCAAAAGTAAAACTGACTCAAGCTCCAAGAAATGTGCAGTCTCCTAAGCTGAGGAACACTTCATAGCTTCCCTCTCCTCCTCCGGCCCTGGTTCCTGATGGGCACAGCCATCCTGAAGTTTTCCAGTACAGAGACAATGCCCCTCCAGGGACGGACAAGAGCACACCACCTCCCCACTGCTCAAGGCCACACAGAGGCTTTGCCTTTTTCTTGAGGCAAACTGTTCGACTTCCCCCGTTTGTCACTTGGTACACACACAGAACACCCTAGCTGGAAGGGCTCTGTCCCTGCTTAAACACCAAAGGAACAATAGGATCAGTGTGGTGGCTTATGGGAAGCCAGGGCTAGGAGACACTGCTGTGATATTGGATTCTTGGATGTGGGCATGTCAATATCACAATTAGCTTCCTTTCTGATAGATGGGATGTTTTCTTCAGAGACTGCAGTGTGGATGAAGGAAACACCCATGAGTGCCTGACCTCAAGCTATGAGCACTCATCGCTGTAGAGGAAGTGCGTTTGGAAATTCAGTCTCAGCCGGCATTATACCACACAAGTGTAATCTATTATTCAGAAAAACAAAACAAAAAAACAAAACAAAAAAAAAAAAAAAACAAACTAAAACCAAACCAAACCAACCAGACACACAACAGTGATTCTTAAACCCTTCACACTGTAAATGTGGGTAATTTTAATTCTTTGTTCTTTCTGGTACAGTCTATTTTGTTCAGAACAAACAAGCATTACCTTTTGCAATCTGAAAGAGTTATGTACCACTTGTATGTTGTAACATTGTAAGCCTGCCTGGAGTACAATTCTGACTCCTGGTCTGGAAAAACCGGTAAGAAAACCAAGGGCAATTTAGTTATTCTATCATGAATTTAGTTTCCAGTTTCTTATATTGATTATAAATGGTCCAATTTAATGCTAGGAAGGTTTAAAACAGGCAATATATTCACAAGATCTAGAATTTTAAAAAAGTCTCACTGCAGTCTGTTCTTCAGGACGGCCAGTTTCCACTGACCGTGGCAGCATTGACTCCAGCATAACCTCCGTATGTAAAATAAATGCAAATGCATACTCTATAGAGTGTTTCATCATCAAACCTAATGCTCTTTAACTCAGGCCACTGTGGGTTATCTTGTGTTTTGGACAACATGTAGTGCCTTTAGGGTTACACCATGCCTGCAGGAGTCCCAGCTACATCAACTTGCATTGGGATGTCCTTATGACTTGGCTGGAGAAAGCAGGCATGATGCCGAGGAGAAGCAAGGTGAGGATGTGCCACCTGTGCCGACCTTGGCTGTCTGATCCTAAGGACGCTCTGGTCCAAGATGGGATGGATTAATGCAGCACAGGGCGGTTCATACAGGGAGGCAAGGAGGATGGATTGATGCACTTATCACTGTGGGTTTTAAAGATTTAAATGTGTGTTTTGTCTGCATGGATGTAGGTACACATGTGTGCCTGGGGCCTGCAGAAACCAGAGGAGGGTGTTGAGTTTCCTGTCACTGGAGTTACAGATGGTTTAAAGCTGCCAAGTGGATGCCGGGACCTGAGCGAGGGTCCCCTGCAAGAGCAGCATGGGCTTAGCAGGTCTGAGTTATCTTTGGACCTCCAGACAGTGGGGCTTTGATTCTGGATCACGTGAGTGGCTTCTTCTTTCTTTCTTTCTTTCTTTCTTTCTTTCTTTCTTTCTTTCTTTCTTTCTTTCTTTCTTTCTTTCTTTCTTTTTTTAAGATTTATTTATTTTATGTGAGTACACTGTAGCTGTCTTCAGACACACCTGAAGAGGGCATCAGATCTTATTACAGATGGTTGTGAGCCACCATGTGGTTGCTGGGAATTGAACTCAAGACCTCTGGGAGACCAGTTAGTGCTCTTAACCACTAAGCCACCTCTCCAGCCCCACATGAGTGGTTTCTTAGGGGAGCCTACCATTCCTTTTTTTACTTTTTAATTATATATTTATTATTTAAATGTAAAGGTGCTGTCTACATGTACACCTACATGTCAGAAGAGGGCATCCGATCCCTTTACAGAGGATAGTGTGCTATCATGTGGTTGTTGGGAATTGAACCCAGGACCTCTGGAAGAACAGCCAGTGTTCTTAACTGCTGAGCCATCTCACCAGTCCATCTACTGTTCCTTCTGCTTTCCTGAGTAGACAGGGCAGCTCTGGAGAGCATGGCCACAGGGAAGGTGTAAGAGGAGGTGCTGCTGCTTGCTGGTCACTTAAACCAAGTGAGCTTTAGCTACAGTAGTAGCTGGGCCACTGCCTGATGCACCTATAATCCACAAAGCCTTTAAGTACTCGTTATATAATGAATCGTGTTTGTGTACATTTAGTCTCTCCCAGTAGTACGAGGCAGCAAGAAAACATGACTTCTTATAATAAAACAAGAGAGCACAGAAATAGATCATGCTCAAACTGATAGAGGCTTCAGATGACCAGACCCTCTCATGACTGGAAGTAGAGACCCAGATGGACAGTGTCACACAGGGAAGAGACATATATTGTCACAGATGAGGACTTTGAAACCCATTTATTTAAATGTTTGGCTTAAGAGAACATAGCCAGCAAGAAAACTATGGAGAAGCTCCTATGTCAGTTCTGCATAGATGGTTTCTTTCTTTCTTTTTTCTTCTTTCCTTGTTTTTCTGAGATAGAACTCACTATCTAGATCAGGTTGGCCTCACAGAGATCCACTTACCTCTGCCTCCCCAGTGGTGGGATGACAACCAGGTAGCATCATGCCTGGCCTAGACACACGGGTCTCGAAGGCGTGCTGTCTCCAAGGCCACTCCTCTGCAGCACATGTGTGGATGAACAAAAAGAACTAGGCAGGCTCAGTGGGGCAGGCCTCGTCAGAGTGAGACAGAGAACTGGAAGCGGGCTCATCCCAGCAGGGAATGCCTTTCGGTTTTGGGGCTAACTAGAAAGCTTCTTCCCTTTTAGCCTGGTGGGTATTTACAGATGCCGTCTGTTTCCCTCTGCACTGACTTCCAGCACCTGAGAGATGCTGGCCCAACAGCGAAGGCCGGAACGCTCCGCTTAGAAATGCCACTGCTGCTCTTAGTCTTTACTTAAAAGTTAAAATAGCTTCTAGTTTTAGTAAGGAAAGTAAAGTTCCCTTTCAAAGTTCTATGTACATTACTGCCCAGGAACAATGGAAATGATTTCCTGTTAGAAATAATGTACAGAAAAAGATTTATATTCTTCCACGATGCAATCATTGGCAGGCTGAACATGTTCAGAACCAAGTTGTTTTTTTTTTGTTTTGTTTAATTAAAAAGTTCTACTTAATTGTTTAAATAAAAATAACATTAAATACATACAAAGGATGGGGAAGTTTCTTGTAATTCTGAAAAGATGCACATGATATGTCCATGATGTTCTGACAGTAAAGAAAAGTCGAGACTAAAAACTTGCTGCTCCCAGGAACGTCCTTATCAGAGGAATGAAAGCCCTGAGTGTGAACAGTCCCTTTAGTCAACCACTTTTATCGACTGAACGCTTGAGAGAGACTGGGTGTGGCCTGGCCTGGCTCCGAGAGACCTAGAAGCTGGGATGCCGCCTTCAGGGTGGATGCTCCGTGGGTACTTGGCAGCAGCTGCCTGAGGAATGGTTTGCTGTGAAGATAAGAGACTGCTTTAAAAATCTGAGTCTATATGTGAAGTATCATTTCATCACCTATAACCAAACCAGAAGATATCTGACATCCTGTAGATACCACCAACACACTGGGTGGAGTTGCCGTCAAACAGTGAAGCCCTCCTCCCAAAGGAACCCACTGGTTCAACAACAACTCTTAAAAAAAAACAGGGCCTTTTTTCAGAGCCTTGGGAATCACTGCTCTAAGAGGTCTAAGAGGAAAATGTCTACATAGGCTAAGTACAGAAAGGGACTTCATGATGTCTGGATGAGGGTCAGCTCCAAGCCATAGATCCTTTATTCTATCCAGCCTACGTCTTGCTTCAGACCATGGTAAAATAGATCTCAGGTTTCACTTGGGAGCAGACTGGACATTTTACAGTCACACAAGAGAAGGCTTCCCAGGAGATATGGGGCTCTCTTAACTTCTCTTTCCTCCATCGGAGTCTTGCTATGTATCCCAGGCTGAACTCAAACTTATGAGCCACTTGCCCAGATGTTGGGAATAAGGAACATGCCACCTTACCTAGTTGGACCACATTTTCCTAAGCAAGGAAAGAACTGTCTATGGAGAACAGATCCAGACATCGAGGAGAGGATACTCTACACACCAGTTCAAAGCTCAGGAGAATATTGAAACATGAGTGCTAAAGAACTAAAGTCAGGGCAGGGCAGCCTCGGTCCACATATGTGCTATGTATAAACATGCACTATGTATATAAGTACATGGTACCTATATGTATATATGAGAAAGCTTAAGACTTTATTGTACCTGCTACAATGTCTTAATAGCTGGCAGTGGGATTTGTATCGAGTTAAGTCCTTAGTCATGAACAAATATTTCTATTATAGGATATCACTTAGAAAAACTATTTGCAAATTTCAATTACAATTTTATGCATTTGAGGTAGAAGTGATGGCTCAGCAGTTAAGAGGATCTGGGTTTGGTTCCTAGCACTCACATCGTAGCTCACAAGAATCATCTCTGTGGAAACCAGGAACTCTGGTGGTGCACAGATATATATGAAGGCAAAATACTCATACACAAAAAACTTACAAAAAGGCATTTAGTCAATATATTTACCATGAATCTCAAAAGACTACATAATTTTGTTTAAAAAACAAATTCTTAAAAACAGGGTCCTCATGTACAATTCTGTCTTAAAACTGAGGCATCCTCTAATGGAGAAATGGAAAAGTAACCTCTTCTTAAGGTATCTTACACTGATGTCCTCTGATTGTGAACTTATGGAGTGCTGTAACAAATGAGAGTCTTGAAGCTGGTATATGAAATGTTAGTTGCCAAGCATCAACTATGACACAATTTATCAAAGCTGCTTGTCCTTGAGGATGGGTAAGAGGAACTGCAGAATTAGATTAGGCTTCCCAAGGGTATTATGACCTACAAGGTAGGGCAGAGCGTGAAGTTAGCTCCAGTAACAAGTAAATACTCAGCAAATGGGCAAAGCACTACAAGCAGACCCATGCTTTATTGGCAATAATGGTTTCTGCTAATTTTAGGTATGGATTCCTGGGAAACAAAATAGCATAAAGGAGCCAGATGCCAGTGCACGCCTCTAATTCCAGCACTCTGGAGGCAGAGGCAGTCAGATCTGAGTTCAAGGCCATCCTAGAACTGAGTTCTAGGATAGCCAGGGCTACATAGAGAAAGTCTCAAAACTGCCTCACGCCCCCAACATACAAACCCCAAATAAAACAGTATAGAGGGCCAACTGTCTCTTGCATGACAAACACTAAGCAGTAACAGAGTTTACAGACCAGGCAAACACTGCATCCACTCTGAAGAGCAGCAGCAGGGAGCCTAGGAGGGAAGGGGACCCGTGCTCAGTCCAATGGTTGGTTGGTTGCATTGGACTGAGCATGGGGTCCCCAATAGAGGAGTTAGAGAAAGGACTGAAGGAGCTGATGGGGTTTGCAGTCCCATAGGAAGAACAACAATATCAATCAACCAGACCCCCAGAGCTCCCAGGGTCTAAACCACCAACCAATGGGTACACATGGAGGGACCCACGGCTCCAGCCGCATGTGTAGCAGAAGATGGCTTTGCCGGACATCAATGGGAGGGGAGGCCCTTGGTCCCGGGAAGGCTCAATGCCACAGTATAGAGGAATGCCAGGGTGGGGAGGTGAGAGTGGGTGGGTGGGGGAGCACCCTCATAGAAGGGGGAATGGGATAGGGAGTTTCTGAAGGGGAAACTGGGAAAGAGGATAACATTTGAAATGTAAATAAGCAAAATAGGCAATAAAAAAGAAAGAAAGAATGAGTACCTCTAAGATTCTAGTTCCTCAAATTGTAGGCTGGAAGACATTATTTGATGGAGGCTTAATTGCATCACCTGAACTGAATTAAGGGAACTGAGGTGCTCAGGGAAGGAGATCTGGAGAGTGAGTTAATCTAAGCGGGGAAATTCTGCTCCATCATAACAAGAAGCTAACATAAAGCAAGCTGAATTTGGGAGGAGTAGGAGTCAGACATGTGGGATGGGCAGAAAGACTAGAGAAATGATGTAATTATATTTTAATTCAATTAAAAAATTTAAATAATAACAAGAGATTCTAGTTTTTCATTTTTTTCTTCTCCAAAATACAAGTGCTGGCCGGATAGCTCAGCAGCAGCCCTGACTGCCCTTCCAGAGGCCTGAGGTTTGATTCCCAGCACTCGTATGGTGGCTCACAACCATCTTCTGGACCAGGAATACATGTGCTGCACAGACTACTTGTGAGCAAAGACTCAAAGATTTAATACAAAATAAAAGAACCCAGAAAATTTCATGCTCTTTTCTAGTAACTTTTAGTAAGCTCAGTACTCTCACCAAACCTGCTTCACAGAGGAGAAGATGGAGTTGAGGCGTCTGTTTAGATGCAGCAGGCAGCGAAGTGGAGGGAACAACAGGGCAGGTTTGTACTGACCTCCACTTCAAGTCTACGCACCTTTCTTTAGAGCACAGAGTTCTTGCAGCTCACTGTCTTTTAAGTGAGACATGCTAGGTAAGTGATGAAATGAGGTGAGAAATGCAAGGGCAGGAACAGAGACTCCAAGGCAAGGGCATTTTCTTATACTTAAGACAGGCAAGGACCTGCTGTACGAATAGCTGATTCTTTTTGGCATGCAATCTTTATAGTTACTATTTTAGCAGTCCACATACTGGATTACTTTTTCTAGTTTATGCTTTGTATGCCATTTGGAACACACATATTCTTAACAGGAGACATTGTAAGTGTGGGACATACAGAGTAAATGACAGAACAATGACTGACTATGAATGTCAGGGTGACGAGGGACAAATTCACGAAACAGACTTCCGACAGGACTTACCACTGTGACTGGATGATGTTTCTCTACGACGACTGAGCTCATGGGAGGAGAAACTCCCATTATGGCCAAACTGCTGTTGATTCTAGTTTTGGAACCGAAGTCACACCGACCTGTGATCCGGGCTGTGATGGTCTTCCCAGCCTTCTGCTGGGCTGCAGTCACGACTCTCGGTGCGTACTACAAACAAAACCAATACTCAGTCAGTGGGAAAGCCGACGCACAATAGCCATTACTTGGTTCTCTAACTTTCAAAGGAAGCACACAGTACTTAAAACTTAATGAGACAAAAAAGACAAAACAAAAACACAACATTCCCAAACTCCAAAATATTCCTTTAACCGGAGCATGGGAGTATTTAAAAAGTTCTTGAGATTTAAAACCTTATTATAAAAGGACTGCCAGGAAGTCACCTTGTGTGTTCTCTTAGGTTTCCTGCAAGGATCAAGTCTTACCTGACTAAAGCCGCCTGGACACCAGGCGTGAGGCCTGTGCACACAGCTGCGCCATTTTATTGCATGCACGTCTTTACATTCCACACGTAGTCACTCCACCGAGCACGTCACCTCCTCCCATGTCCCCTTCTCCCAGTCATCCTCTGTAACCAACCAGTCTGTGGGATGACTTTTATCTTAAGTAGCATCATTACATATATATTTTTGTTCTGCTTTTAAAAAGCTTTATCAATGTTTCGTGAATATAGAAACCTAAAATAATCTTTAAAGAGTGATTTCATTCAACAGATTAGTTTCTTTGTTCTGTTCTCTATTATATTTAGTAAACAATTTTTTTTCTACAAAAAAAGTTTTTTTTTTTTTTTGTAGAAATACAGCAAAAATAGGATGGTGCTATAAAAAAGCAGCTTCAACAGTTAAAAGTTTTATTGGTTACTGCTGGATGATACTGAAGAAAGCCTACATCATATCAGGAGTAATCTATAACTCCCTTTCCCCTTTAACAACACATATGCTCAGCCCAGTATATGGTGGTGCTCTCTGATTTAGCCTGAAGTTCTTCATTCATGTTTCATAGTTACATCATAACTTGTCAGCTCTTTAACTCTTGGCCAGAAATGGAAAGGACAGGTGCTAGTAAAACAATGTAATGACTCAAAAAATCCGGGCAGGGTGGAACGAACCTGTGAGCTTAGCACACACATGGCAGGCTAAGGCAGGACGACTACAAATCTGAGGCCAGCCAGATACACACACATACACACACACACACACACTCACTCCAGCTGGGCTGGGAGTATTATCGAGTATTATCAAGTGGTTTTTTTTTTTTTTTTTTTTTTTTTTTTTTGTCTACTATGAATGGACCTAAGGGTTTGTTTGATTCCCATCTCAATAAACAAAACATTTTAATAATTCCTGATGAATATTAACTTCTTTTAGGGACTGCAGATACATTTTCCTCACGCACACCCTTCCTTCCTTCCCTCCCTGGGTTTTAATCTGTGTATGCTTGTACGTGCACATGCAGAGGCCAGAGAAGATGCTGAGCGCCCCTCTATTGATCAGACGGCTGCCTTGGGACAGGGTCTCTCACTGCACCAGAAGCTCACTGTTTGTTTAGGCGGGCTGGCCTCCGAGCTCCCAGGCCACCTATCCGTCCCCTCTGTGCACCCCCATCCCTGTATGCTGGGGTTACAGTCATGTGCAACCATGCCTGGTTTTTTTGAAAATAAGTGCTGAGATTTGCAGTTAGGTCCTCAGGTACTTTTATGGGCTGAGCCATCGTCTCAGGCCCTTGTTTTAATCTTATCTGCTCTTCTTATTTGAAGGAGAAAATCACCTGCTTTGGTTGGACAGCTGGAGTCGTCATGCTCTTCTAACATGGACTGATTTTGGTGTAACTAAAAACACCGTGTGAACTATTAATCTAAATGCATTTGTTTCCTCAGTGGCTCTTCCAAAAAACATTAATTATAGAATGGTTCTTTCCCGGTGATCTGCCCCATCCAAGATTCTCTCTTTATCTGCATTCAGCTGGAGATGATCACATCTGTCTATTCAATCAGGGAGAGGATAATGGAGTCTTGGCTCTCGGGAAATTACATCAACTCAAAGAAAAACAACATTTAAAAGGGTTGTGCAATTCCTTAAAAAATCTGGAAAGAATTCAGTTTAGTTCCATAAAAACCCAAGCAAAGGCAAAAATGAAGCAATTAATTCTAGAAACAAAAAACATGCTGGAAGGAAATGTGTCATTACATATATTCAAGGCTTAGCTATATTTACACAGGAATCTCAAGTACTGATTTAATTTAAAGTTGGGATAGCTATATGTAAACATTAACACACAGAAAGAAGGACAGTGGAGACAGCAGAAGCTAAGCCTATGTCAAAAGGCCGAATCCTTCATCCATAGGTGGAAGTCAACAGATACTGTTTCAGATTAACAGACATACCAATAATGACAGGAACACATGGCGCAGGAAAAGGTGCCGGCCGGGAGAAACAGCTAACAGATCGGGGAGGGTTGGAGGGCCACTCCTGAAGATGCAGACACTGCATTTTTAATAGAGGACTTTATGGATCTTATAAATTTTTAAGATGTTTACAGGGCTGTAAATATAGCTCAGTGTAAGTGCATACATATACTGTTCTTCAGAGGAACTGGGTTTGAATCCCAGCAACCAACTCAGGTAGCACACCAGCACCTGTAACTCCACTGCCAAGGGGAATAAGCATTGGGGGAAAGGCCCCAATTACAGACTCCTTGTCAAGTACAGAAAACGGAGGCACAGCTGAGCCTCTCACTTTATGGCTGCCCTACATCTCACTGGGGGAGAGAGGGAGCACAAGAAAGCCCTGAAAGGTTTGGAATGAGAAGAAACCCCAGAGTAGCCAGGAAATGCAGATGAGCAGCAGCTACCTCAGGTCGGGGAACTGCATTAGGACACCTCCAGTGTGATGCAAATAGGCCCTCTGCTAAAGACATATATAAAGAGTCCATCTGTAGTCACATAAATTTAGACCCGTCACCACCAAGGACCTGCATGTTTCTGAGAGTGGTCTCCAATGGTTTGTCATTTGCTAACTGTATTGTGTATACAGTAAGTAGAGGCTGGAGACACAACCCTGTTTAGAGCACTTCTCTATCACCAGAGACCTGGGGTGTGTTCTCAGCACTGCACAAGTGGCTTACAGGCACAACAGCTCCAGGAGATCAGACATCCTCTTTTGGGTGGACATCCCCGTAACACATATACCACATACATTTACAAAATAATATGTAAGTAACCCAAATAGCTTAAACAGGTAAGAAAAGAGCTGTATCAAAAATGCATGAGGATATTTTAGAAAGAATTTATATAAAAAATTATTAGATTGCTGCAGGGAGAAAACAAAACTAGAAGATAGTGTTGAATATTTTGCTAGTTTGAAAAATAAAAAAGCACATTGAGGAAGGCAGATAGTAGAAATGCGATTTTTTTTTTTTATAACCAGTAACCACAACCAGTCTGGAGTCTATTGAAAACTGGCTCTTTTAAGCACGTGGTCACATATTGTTCCTCCTAGTGTCGGAGATGACCAGCTGCTAGTTAGGTCCACAGGTCCCCTCTGAAAGCCTCAGGTGCCTCGTTTATAAACGGGAAAACAGTGCCAACGGCCTCACACCACTGATCTTCCCTTCTGATGGAAGGAGGAGTTAGATGGAAAACTTCAGTAAACAGTTTGGAAACCACCCAACAGCATGTCCCTTCAACTACACTCCCAGAGTTGGAGGAGTACAGCGCCACCTACTGTCCTGCTCTGTGACTGGAGTATCTCTGTCCATTTGTGTGATGGGGCTGGGTGACGCTGAGACAGGCTGGACTTATGCTTCTTTCTAAAATAAGACCTATCTGAGGCGAGCTGAGTACTAGACTCACACGGAGGAGAACCCCTTACACTGGACTTACAGAAAGGTTCACCTGGGAGTCTTCTCTAGGCCCCTCAGACACTGAGTGTGCATCTGTGTTGTAGCTATCACATCTGTAAGAGGACTTTTGGATTACTTTCCATTTTTCACTATAAACTAATGTTTTAGTCACTTTCTATCTTGAGTACTTTCTGCGGATTGATCCAAGTAACACACACACATACACACACACACACACACACACACACACACACGTACGCCTTTTTCTCCTTTTACTGAAAATAAACTTTTTTCCTCATGTAATATATCCTGATTACGGCTTCCCCTCCCGTCTACTCCTAGTTACCCCCACCTCTTCTCCCATCTGGACCCCACTCCCTTTCTGTCTCTCATTAGAAACCAAACAGGCGTCTAAGGGATAATAATAAAATATAGTAAGATTAAAAAAAAAACTTAATGAATTCTAATTAAACAAAACAAAACAAAACAAACAAACAGAAGGAAAAGAGCCTAAGAGAAGGCAGAAGAATCGGAGGCCCACTTGCTCACACACTCAGGAACCAGCCGGGTCTGCAGAGCTCGTCCCAGGACAAGCCACTCATGTGCCCGCTCGCTCGCATGCAGGGTCAGGTGTAAATGCAGACTCTGGGGCAGTCCTATTTTAAGGAGATTTCAAAAAGTCTAGCTCTGTGTATGTTATCTGGATATACAACATGAATGGCAAGTAAAAAATTTAAATAAACTCCTACTGTGTTTATTTAAATGAGACACTCTACATAGGACTGCACTTCAGAATGCATAATCACAGAAAATAAACACAGCTGAACATATGTCAGGGTTGAATTTTAGTCTTCTTCCTAAGTCAAAACTCCTCCACACACTGCGATTTCTCTTACTGTATGCACATGTGCTATGTACTTTAACTTCAGGCAAGAGCAAACATGGCAAGCAGCGGATCTCAACATATTTTTCTCTAAAATTAGTAGCTCTAAAAGGAAGAAATTCAAGTGAGCCAGAAGACTAAATCTAAGCAGCTGTCTGGCCGGCTCTGTTCTCGAGAGCCCCTTAGGAGAGAGCCCCTAGGAAGAGCTCTCAGAGCGCAGTGCTGGCCGTGACCTGCCTGCCAGGTCTAAGATGCACAACCACACTGAATGCGGCGGCTCACAAGGTAACCTCAACGCTCGGGAGGCCGACGCAGAAACTGGTGCAAAGCTGAGGCCAGCCTGGGGTGAATGAGCTGTCTCTGACTCGGACCCACGAGAAAGAGAGAGAGAGAAGAGTGAGAGCATAAACTCCCTCCCCCATCTGTTGACACATCCCTGGCAGGAGTCAGGAGAAGAGGGCAACCTGGACTCGGGAGCTTTACATTGCAGGCCTCTGTGTGAGTAACACCAGGCAAGGAGAGGCTGCAGGGCCGCATCTGACAGTGTGCAGAAGGAAGACCGGTTGACAGGCGGGTGCTGTTCCTCCCAGTCATGAACTACCTCAGTAGACACTTTCACACATACTCTCCGTCCCTGCTCAACCCTCCTCCCTAAGCTCTTCCTTTACGGACAGACTTTTCCTGCCCCCTTCAACTGTGTGTTAAAATGAACAACTAACAGAGATCGAGTGCTAGTGCGTGATAAGTCTGTTATTAACTCGTTCTCAACAAAACCTAATTTTCCTGAATAGTTTTAACAAGATAAAACAAAAGTTTATTTTAAACTATCACTTCTGTAACAGGGGTTTCAGATTAGTTTTCGCTACATATGAATGTTTCGGCCACTTTGCCTTGAGAACTTCTCTGAGGGGGCCAGTTTCACCCTGCCTTTCCCTCTGTATTCCACTTACAGTGCTGGGGAGAGGAGGGCTTGACCAGTACCACACACCCCCTCAGAACCACACACACCCTCAGTCCCACACACCCCCTCAGAACCACACACACCCTTAGTCACATATACACCCTCAGGACCACACACACCCCCTCAGAACCACACATACCCTTAGGACCACACACACCCCCTCAGAACCACACACACCCTCAGTCCCACACACCCCCTCAGAACCACACATACCCTTAGGACCACACACGCCCCCTCAGAACCACACACACCCTCAGTCCCACACACCCCCTCAGAACCACACACACCCCCTCAGAACCACACACACCCTTAGGACCACACACACCCCCTCAGAACTACACACACACACACCCTCAGTCCCACATACACCCTCAGAACCACACACAGCCCCTCAGTCCCCCACACACACTTCAGTCCCCCCCCCACACCCTCAGCCTTCCCCCAACCCCCACCCCTGTACATCCTCAGTCCCCCACACACACCCTCAGTCCCCCCACACCCTTAGGACCACACACACATCCTCAGTCCCCCATATACCCTCAGGACCACACACACATCCTCAGTCCCCCCACCCCCACCCTTAGGACCATACACATACCCGCAGTCCCCCACCACACCCTCAGTCCCCTCCCCACACCCTCACTCAGTCCCATATACACAAGATGAACAAACAAGGGGTACAGAGCCCCCCACCCCACGCAGGCTTCGGCAGCCTTGCACAGACGGTACTGACCGATTCTTCCGGGGCAGCAGTAGCTGCGGATCCTGCACTGAGCATAGAGATGGGAACATGAACAGAAGAGGCAGACGTAGCTCCGGCAGAGGTCAGGGAAACAGCGGAGGGAACTGCGGTGGCGCTGCCTACTCCTGCTGCTAATGGTCCAGAGGGCAGCAGCTGTAACGGAACCGATGACGGCATTGTGGACGAGGAGGTATCCAAGTGAGCAGAAGGTTCTCTTCCTGGACCACCAGGGCCACTCTCTTCCTTTTTATTATTTGTGAAGTCTATCCCTACAAATCGCAGATCCATTCAATTAATAGCAACGCAAACTAAGACTGCTACCCTCCAAACAAGGAAAAGATGAATGGATAAAATGTAGTTCTAAGGAAGATGCAGATACTGGTCATCTTGGAGCCTCACTGTACACTCTATAGCATCAGTATCATTAACTGGTTGATGTCAGGATCAACCACTATTGATTTCAGAGGTGAAAGCTTCAACATGGAAAGCCAACAAATGGACTGCTCTTCTTATGTGAAAGGTAAGAATCAGGTGTGTGTGCGGCTGGAGGCCAGCTGGGGGACTGCCATGGAAACACAACCACTGCAGGAGTATGTGTGGTCACCCAGGGTGGGCGGGCCTACCCAGCGTTTCCTGCTTCATACAGCCATCCTGACAAATGGCCTCCAATTAGAGCTTTGCATCCATTTCCCCATGTCAACACCCTCCCTATTTCCATTCATTACTTCCATTTTGACAAAGCCAGGTTGTTTTCATTCTTGACATTAGCAAGTTGTAAGTCAAAGACATGAGTTCCTCCATGAAGACACAGGTTATGAACAAAGCCGTCTGCCCACTTACCTAACTGCAGGGATGCTCTCTCACAAAAGGACTGCCTCCCTGTCAAGTTCTGAAAGGTAGGACAAGGAGCCTCACCCAGGTTTTGATCCCCGCTGCCCCCTCAGAATTAGAATTCAGCTAGTTTGCTTTGGACCATCTGAGTTTGAAAATGCTCTGAAATGTTCTAGATACTGAGGTAGACATTGTATTTAGAGACTTTCTACATGTCTTCTTTCCATCAGATGCCTGGCTGATATCTGCATATTATATATAATTGTTACCTTGTTTAAGTTTAACAATACTTACAGTTCCAAGATCCTTCCTACTCTGGTGACAGCAACTATTCCACATAAAAACCACTTATAATTTGAAAACTACATACACACAGGTTTAACATGGTTTTGGCAAAAAGCAACCCCGCATATCCATGACTTAAAATCGTGGACCGGTCAGGTGTGAACAGGCAGGAGAGCAGCTCTGGCTACTGTGGGCTCATTTATGAAGTTTCTGTTCATAGGCAGCTGTTCAGTGTACTGATTCTTCTCTCTTTAACTGGGAGACCTTTTTCTCACTTTTCTACTATGTCAAAAACTAAATGAAATGCCAAGTCTCAAGAGCTGCCACCAGCTCTAAAGCACAAGAGCGATGAATAGAGCAAGTCTCACCATGAAGCCACAAATGGGTGACATGGGGACGAGACGCACCACTGCACGGTATTAGCAGTACAGACCCAACCAGCCACTGATATCCCCTCCATTCCTTATGACACTAAGCAGAGACCCTTCCACGAATCACTCACCTGCATCACTTTTGTTCTGAAATATGGTCATGGCTTCCAGATTTAATGCACACACTCCCCTCATGAATGCTTTCTTCATGGAGTCTTCAAAATGGTCTTTTTCCTGTTGCATTTTTTGAATCTCAGCTTTTGCATTTTCCAAAGCTCCAGATAACTAAAGAATTACAAAAAGGGCATGTGTGCATTGGGGGGTTTGAAACACAAGAGCGATCACTACTGTCAATACCCAAGGTTAGACTTTGCTAGCTATGGTCCTACGTGGCTCAGGCTGCCTCTGCCTTGCTGTGGAGATGAGGACGGCCTTCAGACTGTCCTCTCTGCCTCTTAAGTGCTCAGATTATAGATATGTGCTACAATGCCCAGCAAAAATGTCATGTTTTTAAAAAGACTATACACCATTTATATAGGACATTCAATAAAATGTATTTATACAAGCTACAATCCTTTAAGAGGAAAAAAACTAACTAAAATTATAATCTTATAAAATTAACAGAATTTTTGAAAAATGCTATTTACAAAATTTAAAGTATATAGTGAATTTTGGTAAAACGTACTTTCCCACAGATCAAACCTAGAAAGACCACATCTTTTCTGTCTACCACTTTGAATGGCAGAAATCATACATAGCATTCAATTCATTCATTCTGTGTATGTGTTTGTGAGTGCGTGTGTAGATGAACATGTGTGTATGTTTTTGCGTGTGGAGGCCGGAGGTCTACCTCAGGCGTTTCCTTCAGCTACTGTCGCTTGGTCTTAGGAGCCAGGCTTCTGACTGCCAGGAGATCCTATCTCTGCCTCCCTAGTGCTGGGATTACAAGAGGGCAGCACTGAGCCCAGCTTTGTAAAAACTAGACTCTGAGAACCGGACTGGGTTCTCACGCTCACAGGTAAGCAGTTTGGTGATTAGGCATCTCTCAAGCTCTCTAAAATGCATTTCAATACTATTTAGTATTATAAGAATGATTTTTTTCCTTTTAATATAATTTCAAGAGGCCTTTGCATTCCAAATGCCTATTTTTTCCCCCTTCATGATCCAAGTGATTCCTTATGGAAACAATGATAGTTTTATTACTGAAAATCAAAGAAAAATAATTCAATTTACATACATTTATGTTATATAAAACATATTTATGCTATTCATTTTATATCACTGTTTATTTAAATTACTAAAGATAAATATCTCTAAATTTTTGTTCTCGGGTATATATAAACACTAAAAGTTATAGCCAGGCTAATAGTCAGCTTATACTGTTGGGCATTGGTGAGCTTAGCTCAACTCTCCCAGCTGAGCTGTTTGCACAGGTTTCCTGAGAGTGGAACATCCTGCGGCTTAGCTTGATTCCTGTTTTCCCGCCCAGTGTGGGGGGACTTCCCAGGTGCCTGACCTATGACTATAACTGTTTTTTTCCTGTTCCCTTCCCTGGCCTCTCGTATATATATTGCTGGTCCCTCAGTAAAGCTTTGGCATTCGCCTCACCAGAATGACCCGAGTCTGTGCCTTCTGTCAATCCCCCAGGCCTACGCCCGATACTTGGTACCGTGGCAGTGCGGGGGCTGTCATATACATTTAATTATGCAAAGCAGAAATTTTAACAAGTAGCTTACCATAGCAAGTTTGGCTTCATAATCATTGGAGATCTGCACACATACTTCTTCAGCCCTCGCTTGGCATGCCCGTTCCACCACATCTTTCCACTGCCTCTGTACCACAGAACGCCAGCCCTTCCAGACTTTCTTCAGCAAAGCTCTCTGAAAGTACTGGTCTGCCATTTTACCTTCATAAATCTGAACAAAAACAACATACAGGACAACCTCAGAACCACTACCCCGGGACAGCGTAGCAAAAATAACATGGTGGTAAGTCCACTAGCTCTGTTGGATAGGCTGCACAAATTTATACCTCCAGGTGGCACTAAGCTAAGTCTACAACAAACACCCCCTGCATCACTCCAAGCAGGTAGTGTCTGTTCAGGAAGAGGCTGTGCTGAGGCCTTTACCATCATCAGCACTTGTTTCTGAGGCAGCCTCTTGCTATGCTGCTCAGGCTGGGCTTATACACTGGGCTCAAGTGGCCCCCTCATAGCAGAGAATACACACACACACACACACACACACACACACACGCTGCTACCCTTAGTTACATGTGATAACACAGGAAGCAAATGACCTGCTTAAGATATAAATCTTTTTTCCAAATAACTGCTTCCAACGTCAAGTTTGTTAAAGAATTTCATTACCAGGCTTTTTAAAAGTTAGGTACAATCCTTATTCAACTACTATGAGGCAGCAAAAGGCTTCTCTGTCATAATATATATGTCCTATGTCAATATATTCTGAGAGGTATTTTTCTAAACTGCACCAAAATCAAATTCTTTTGAAACCAGAGGACATTATGAGCTAATTTACATTGACTCATTAGAAAACAAATCTTTGAGTTTGACAAGAGTTCTCGTACGTCACCAGAAAGCAGTTGTCTCTCTCATACTTACTTCCTGTCTGGATTTGACATGGCCGATTCTCCAGCGGAAGAAACTTTTCATTAACTCTATCCTTTCCTTTTGCTTGCCGATGGCCTGAGACAAGCTGGAAATGACCTGTAAGCAGAAATTAACCCAGTCACTGCAGCACTGACAGCAGCGACCGACCTGTGGAAAGGGCACACAGCCTGAGATGGTTACTGTCTCGAGCTGGATGGTGTCGGGCAGCTCAGGTTATTCATGTCACAAAGTGATTTTTTCATGTAAAGACAGTTATAGAGAATAATTATAGATATTTATTGGTCAATTAGCCAGTCCCCCTACCCCCCCCCCCCCGAAACAATGTCTCACTATGTAACTCAGGCTGGATTCAAACTTGTGACCCTCTCTCTAACCCAGAGTCCTGAGTGCTGGGCTTGCAGTCATATGCTACCATGGTCAGCGCAGTTTAGTATGACAAAGACCTGGCTTCCCATGTGAATGTGGTAAGACTCAATGAATGACTGGGAAAAGGGAAAGAAATCTTCACTGTGTGTATCACTGTGTACTCCCCAATAAAGTTTACATGCATGAAAATTATGATACTTGTTAACATTTAACTCAGGAAGGTAACTCTGCTTGATAACAAAACTTAAAAGTTTTGTTGCAGATACATAAAGTCTTTACTTATTTGACTTATGAAGGGGACTGGTTTGAAATGTTTTCCTAGTTCTTGTTACTACCTTCGATATAGAAGTTTCTCAGTATTTAATTATTCCATGGTTTGAACAGATTTATAAGAGCTGTAGTTCTGTTTTAATGATTTTTCTTGAGTGACACTATTACTATCCTTAAAAAAAGCATTTAATTCATAAGATAATTCTCTTTCAAAGACCCCAATGACTGTAATATGCACCTGAAACAAGGCACACTGAACAGACCTTAGTAAACCACACACATTTACAAGACACTTGTAGTTGCTACTTTGTTGTTTTCCCTTTGAGACAAGAGTCTTGCTGTGTTCCCAGCTGGCCTCGAACCTGTGACCCACCTCTTACATTCCAGAGGTTACAGGCATACCATGCAGCCTGTTTGCTTTTCAGAACAGAAGAGGGCATTCCGAGCTGTCTGCGGAGTTCTGAATCTTAAAATGGATGGTGATATGTAGCTGCTTTTCTTATTCGTTTTGTAAGTACAGCATAACATATTCATTTGGTATGATACTTCAAGATCAGAAAAATTAGAATAGTTTTGAAGATAACAGAAACATGACTATGTTTCAAATAAAACAAACTACCCAAAATATTAGATTTTATACTATACCAGTAAAGAGCCTGAACAAGGTACATTTGAAAAAACATCATCTTGCCTGTGTGGATTATGTCTGTAATCCCAGAGGTCGGGAGACTATCAGGAGGACTTCCTGTTGAGAGGTTAGCCTGGGCTACAGACACACTAAGTTGGGGGCCAGCCAGTCTAGGCTACACAGTGAGATTCTAGCTCAAAAAAAAAAAAAAAATCAAGCAATAGCAACCCTTTTATCCAATTCATTAAGCACTCGTGTGCTGCTGCTTTCTGAGGCCCTGTGTGGAGTCTAGCGCCCCTCATCAATACACAGACGGAGTCAGCAGGGCACAGATTCACTGCCCACTGTTTTGCTTAGGGTGTGAGATCTGCTTATGATCTGAGGCACAAAACCTCAGACCAGTTTGAATTGGTAGGATTTGAAATGCTTACTGTTTTCCACAAGAATGGTTAAGAGCATAGGTAATGCTGGCTCCTTGATGTTAAGGTAGTTACAGAAATGATCTGGAAGAAAAACCCAGTCTGCCTATTTGAGCAGGCTCTCAAAGCATCAGGAAACGCCCGAGCCTTAGGGCAGGGCAAACCCCACTACATTTGTGTCCACTAGGAATAAACCTGCTCATGCGCTTAGTTTCTCTGAAGCATTTCTCTCTCTGTCTCAAAGGAGCAGGTGATCATTAGTTAATCTCAGAACTGTATTTTCACTGGGACATCTGCTGAGTCTCACTCAAAGGGAGGCATAGAAAAGAGGACCTCATCCTTTCTTCCGATGGAAATCTCGAAGGTTTTCTGCAGCTCCTTCAAATCATCGATCTGGTTGGTCAGCTGCTTCACAGTCACTGCGTGCTTTTCCTTTTCTTTCTTCATCTCCATTCGGTGCCAGTCAATAAAATTCAGTCTCCACTTACTTAGTTCAGATAAAATGTTTGTCTGAAAAGAAGATGTCATGAAAATAAGCAATTTGTTCTTTAAAACCACTTTTAAAATTAAACTGAAAATAAGAAACATTAAAAAGATCAGGTCAACACAGGGCTATTTAAAAAATCACAGCACTCAAATGATGTTTGCAAGTTCAACAGCTATGGCTTTTCACAGTTCATTCACTATACCAGAGGATTTAGTTTTTTTCCCCATTTTATATTACTTTGTATGAAATCACAAAATTCCTTTGTGTAGCCATAGACTTAAAAGTCCATACTACAACAGATTAGGTGGTTCTGCAGAGACGGCTCAGCAGTTAAGAGCAGTGTTCTTCTAGAGGACCTGGTTGTAGCCCCTGCACTTTTCTGGTGGCTAGCATCTGCAGCACTAGTCCTGAGATATCTGCTGCCCTCTTCTGGCCTCCCTGGGCACTGAGAACATGTGATGCACTTTCATATATGGAGGCTAAACATTCCTACACAGACATTAAATGTCCCTACACATAAGATAAAAATAAAAAAAAAAAATCTCAAAAGAAATTAAAATAAAAGTGGATCAGGTGGAGAAATAGTGTGATACGGGCTA
Organism: Apodemus sylvaticus; assembly: GCF_947179515.1. Classification (NCBI taxonomy): domain Eukaryota; kingdom Metazoa; phylum Chordata; class Mammalia; order Rodentia; family Muridae; genus Apodemus; species Apodemus sylvaticus. Next base: position 64,760,628 of record NC_067487.1, read on the forward strand.
GTAAAGCTGAGGCCGATCATTAGAGGATTTAGAGGTTGTGGTGGGAGTTGAAACCATGAAACTGAAATTTCCTCCAAAAAGAGTTATTGCAATGGTTGTCTTACAACAAAGCACTAAGCTCTTTGATGCTATTGACTGGCATGAGTAAAAGGACAAGAAAACACTGGCCACCTAAACAGCAAAACTCTGCAATACAGATAACAATACGGTTAACGCAACACAGAATAGGTTAATGGACGGCTGCACAATCCTGCAACAGCTTCCACTATCATCACGGCGTGAAACCCAGGGGAGGATGGCAGAAACTGCTGCTGGAGGGTTTTCAGAGTTTAAAGTTTCAAATAAGAGGAAACTTGTCACAGAATTCACATGATTGTAATTTTCCATGGATATAAATGTATAACTACATGCTTTAGAAAAGTTCATTTTCTCAGTTTTTAGAATAGTTAAATCATATTACTTTAAAAAATATGTATTTGATTTTAATTATCTCTGTTTGGGTATGTGAACATGCGTGCAGGCGCTCAGTCCAGAGGTTGGAGATGTCCTGGATCTCAAGTTCAGGTAGATTGTGACCCACTGACATGGTGCTGGGAACTGAACTCCAGTCCCCTGCAATAGCATTCTTGCTGTTAATCACCGAACCATCTCTCCAGTCGGTTCCATTAAAATATCAGCAAAAATCATTTTTTAATACTGTGTTTTAATAGTGACATTTCTGTAATGCTGATTATTGGCAGCTTATTAACATCACCAAAACACAAATAGTTTTATAGATTCATCAGACATATATTGTGGCTGCTATAAAATTAATATAAATCAGTAAAGTATATATATTTAAACATAAACGGTGCTCCCATTACAGATAGATGGGACTCTAGGTGTGGACCTTCCTCAGCCCCCATGTCCTCACTAGGCTCTGAAGAGACTGAAACAATGTCAGCCACTGCTGTAGGGCACCAGGATGCAGGATGCTCCTTAAAATGCATGGGACTGTGGTGGGACATACAGCATCCTAGCACCTCCGTGAACCTTGCATCTCTACGTATGGTTTAGAAACCAGTAATACTATGTGCATGTATAACAAATATGTAATCATAGGCCCTACTAAAACATACTGAGTACCAAGCCACAGTTTAACAAGACACTGAGGCAGTTCCTATACGAGTTCAAGATTGAGAACATAAATCTAAGGCACTGGAAGATCATCCAGAAGTCTGAAGGGTTAGATTTTTTTGTTGTTGTTTAGGTTTTTGTTTACTAGAAAACATTAAAAAGGGAAGAAAAGAAAAAAGGGAGGAAGGAAAGAAGGAGGGAAGGAAGAAAGGAAGGAAGAAGCAAGCAAATCAAGTGAGACGAGGTTCAAGGGTCAGAATATTGCATCCTGCAAACTAAGCAACTGCAATACCTTCAGCCCTGAACTCCAGATGTCAAGTACATTCTCCAACTTCTGAAATTTTTCATCAGAGACAAGATGATCCCCCACAATTATTTCATGGGCATCTGTCCGAGTAGAAAGAGAGGCTGGTGAGGAAGAGTCACCTAGAAAATGTGAGCTGAAAAAGTCCATGGCTGGGTGAGGTGGCTTCCTGGGTGACCCTAGAAGAAAAGCAGAGCAATCAGCAGCAGCCAGGTTGTCTGCTGGCAGAGTAATGTCAAAGGCTACACCATGCCTGCCAACTCTGGAGGCTGAGAAAAAAACCACAGAGAAATTACTCTTGAGGTATACATACTTCAGCAGGGCATTTTTGATATTAGTGCTGTCATTGATTGAGGGTTGACAGGCATGGGATGCCTCCTATACCCCTTCCATCTTTCACAAACAACTCCTATGGCAAACAAGGATGTGTCAGACATCCTGGCCCAGCCTGAAGTGAGTGTGATGAGCCACACTATCACACTCACATTACCTGAATGCCTTTTATGTTTCTGCAATAAAAAGGTTTAAAGGTTCGCTCTCAACATGTGCTATCCTAAGTGGTATTTTCTCAACCATAAGAACACTGAGGCTCAGAGCGTTAATTGACCATGTTGAGGAGGTTGTCTAGAGATCACTCTTGCTTTATTTTCAATGTTGGTACTGCCCTTAACATTGCTAGAATTTCACAATATAAAAGGGCTGTTTAGTTTACTAGACATGCTGTTAGCCTCCAACATGTAGATGAAAAATCTGTATACTAATCTGTATGCATGTGCACATTTACACAACTCTTACTTGACATTACTCAGTGAGGTGGGGGAGCACCAGAGCCAGAAAGACAACTGGCCTCTATCTTTAAAAAGCATAAAGTAGAAAAGTCAATATTCCACCATAGATTTACTGGAATTAGACATCATCCACCACCGTTTCTCATGGATCCCACATAAACTATGAAAGTTCTAATAACCAACACTGACTGCTTGACTCTTGTCCTTTAAGAATGAAGCAAGGATGCAAGTTCTATAGAACTGGTTACATAAAAGCAAAACTTTCCAGAACTCCTTGCAAGAAGGAAAACTATTCCCTAAATTGTGTATCTGCTATGCAATAAATAGGGTATTGGATGGTCATACATGAGATATCACCTCCACGTTCTGAGGATAATCAAAGAACCCAAGGAGCAAGGCAGAAAGACAAAGTGCACTCGCATTTTCTACTGGGTTCTACCAAGTAGAGTCGGAAGGCTCTGCTGTCCTGCTTTGTTTTTCTAAGATACAGCCTGCATAATCCAGGCTGGTCTACACCTGGCTATCCTCTTGTCTTAGCGTCCTGGTAGGACTACAAGCATACTGCACCATGTCCAGTAGGCTCTGTGATTTTATTGTTGAGGAAAAAAATATATATATATTCACCATTTACAAAATAGAATCACATGACTCAAGGGCTTGAAAGACCATCTGCAATAATATTGCCCAAGATTCTTACAGACACATAAAGGCAGGCCCTTCTTACAAAGTAGCTTAAATGGTTCCACATCAATAATGCCACACTGTAGGGCAAGGCACGTATCCTACTTCTACTGCTCACATTTATACCATGTAAAGCAAAAAGCCTGCCGCTGGTGCTGGTTAGCAGTCTTACTTCCATTAGTTACCTTTGCCATTGCTTCCTAATTGTAGAAAGAACACACCGATTTTATGTTATATTAATTTTAAAACAAATTCTGGCTAAAAGTGAACATTTTATCACTTTAAATGTATGACATAGATCATTACATTGGTAGAAGCACATGCCTGAAAGTTGGGGAGCAGTACACTGCTTATGAAGGACTTATCAGTTGGCTGAACTAACTGATATCTCACTGAATCTTTATTAAGAAGATCTTCTTTCTAAATGCAGTGTAAAGGATGCCGTGCATTTTAATTACTAACTTGTCTTAGCTGCACAATTTTGGAATGTTGTGAAATCATTTTTAACATTATCACTTAAACTAGCAACAATAGCATTTTAAAAGTCTGGTTAAGTAATATGGTGACTTATTCTTGCTAATACACTGTAATTAATGAATGAAACAAACTAAGGAAAAGTCATCCTACCTGAATGGCTTGAAATATTTAAATCAGATCCTTTTCCCACTTCCAGTGCAGTTTCTCGTATAGGGTTATTTCCTGCCAAAAAAAGTTTTTTTGTTTAATGCCCCCCCAAAAGATTTTATTTATTTAATGTATGTAAGTATACTGTAGCTGTCTTCAGACACACCAGAAGAGGGCATCAGATCCCATTACAGATGGTTGTGAGCCACCATATGGTTGCTGGGAAGTGAACTCAGGACCTCTGGAAGAACAGTCAGTGCTCTCAACCGCTGAGCCATCTTTCCAGTCCTTAAAGTTGACTTTTTTTTTTTTTTTTTTTTTAGATGTATTTATTTTATGTGAGTACACTGTTATTCCTTTCGGGCACACCAGAAGAGGTCACTGGATCCCATTACATATGATTGTAAACCACCATGTGGTTGCTGGGAATTGAACTCAGGGCCTCTGGAAGAGCAGTCAGTGCTCTTAACTGCTGAGCCATCTGTCCAGCTCCCCCAAAGGTTTTTAAATTTAAACTACTTAAAAGAAAATGTGTGTACATACTATGTGTACAATGCTTCACTGTGGCATATGTATGTAAGCAGATAACATACATAACCCTTTCTTATTCTGTTTTCCCTGCACCTCTGGGTCCTCTTCTATTTAAAAAGTACCCCTTCTACTTTTATGTCTTAAATACATTTTAAAAAATCCATATTCCACCCAGGTGGGAAAACATGCAATATTTGTCTTTCCAAGCCTGGTTTGTTTTGCTTAACTTAACTCGAGGATTCCATTGTTTCTTAACTACTCATCTGTTAAAGGGTGACTAGACTGATTCTATGCCATGGCCACTGTGAATAGTGCTGCAGTAAACATGGATGTGCAGGTACCGTATGCCAGTTCTCATGTCCCTGAGTGTGTCCGGCAGACAGCTGGGTCAGATGGTAGCTCTATGTCTCTAACATATATGCATGTTTAACTATATTATATGTATACAGTCCAAGTCTGTGTGTGTATATGAGGGCGCACATACATCACAGCATGCTTGTCCTCCATCTTGAGACAGGGTCTCTGTTGTTTACTGCTGTGCATGCAGCTACCTGGCCTTGCAGCTTCCAGAGGTTCTCCTGACTGCCTTCCAACTTGCCTGTAGGAACACTGCGATTACAGACACACTATTGTACTGGCTTTACCTGGGGTCTGGGAATTCCATACTCAAATCCTCAAGCTTATACGGCAAGCACTTTGCCTACTGACTCTCTTCCCAGCCCTTGCCTGTTTACATCACCAGCACTTTAGTTTGCTCAGTAGGAATTGTACATTGAGGTGCTCAGTAGAGCCTGGCAGTGGTGATGCACGCCTTTAGTCCTCGCACTCGGGAGGCAGGGGCAAGCAGATCTCTGAATTTGAGGCCAGCTTAGTCTACAGAGTTCCAAGACAGCCAGGGCTACAAAGAAAAGGAAAAGAGAAGAGAGGAGAGAAGAGGAGAGGAGAGGAAAGGAAAGGAAAGGAAAGGAAAGGAAAGGGAAACATACTCAATATAACTAACCGACACCCTTGATATACAATGAAATAAACCCAAGGTTTATATCTTTTAAAGAAAATGAAATTTAGGTAGAAAAACTCTGTCACAGTAAATGATTTATCTGAAGTCATGGTGCTATTGTTTCAGTTCAGCAGTCTGAGGACAGGAATACAGTATGCATGTGTGAAGATCTACAAAGACTGGGAATGAGAAGAGACTGGAGCTCTCCCTTAGCAGAAAGCCAGGAGTTTTACCTCTGTGTGAGATGCTCTCTCAAGGACGGCTATCCTTGGAGGTGAGACAGCTATATAGTGACTGCCCATGTTGGCTATCTAACCCTCTCAAAGAGTATTTATTCAGGGACCATGAGATGTCAGGTAAAGATGCTTGCTGCCAAGTTTGACAACCTAAGTTCAATCCCTAGAACCCATATAGTGTAAGGGTGCATACACACATGTAAATATACAGACACACAAAAACATGGGAAAAAAAGAGAGTGCTTATGCAGAATAAGTTGTTAGAAATTGCTCTTTACTAAGTAAGACTGAAAAGGGAAAGGGCTTGCTTCCCACTGCTTCCTTTAACCCCTTTATCAAAACACAGCCTGGCTTGCATTGGATACTAAATCTACGTCTGAGAGTCCACAAGTGGGTCCACCTTTCTCCTGATGACCCAAACTATTCTCCATGCCACATAAATATTACCCACAAAGTATCAGTATGTGGGTCACAGAGCAACAAGGGATTCTGAGGGCAGTGTTGGGATTACCTTTAGATGGACTTGGGCATTTAGTTGTCAAAACAATCCTGGCATACAATTTGTGGATAAGAACCAGGGCATGTAACATATTCTACTGCCCCTGCCTCCCGAGTGCTAGGATTAAAGGCCTGCACCACCACTGCCAGGCTCTACTGAGCACCTTAATGTACAATTCCTACTGAACAAACTAAAGTGCTGGTGATGTAAACAGGCAAGGGCTGGGAAGAGAGTCAGTAGGCAAAGTGCTTGCCGTGGAAGCTTGAGGATTTGAGTATGGAATTCCCAGACCCAGGTAAAGAGATAATCACTATTGTGTTGCTCTGATTTTATTACTTTTCATAAAGTTAAAAGTCAACTTAAGTTTAAATAAAAATCCAGCTGTCAAAAGAGCCAGGAATGAGAGTAAAATGCAAGGCAGGCCCCACATTACACTGCTTTACACCACGGATTGGTAAGAACCTGTTGACGGTAAGGGACATTTCCAGTCACACCAGCATCGCCAACAGACTCAGGATCTTAAGTGGTATCTTGACAACTGTAGGTAAACTGGTTGGAAGCATACCAGCTAGCGTAGGAAATCTATCCGGTGCCACTTCTCCTTTACGGTGAGACGGCTGTGAAGCACTGGATTCAACATTTGGATTCACAATAGCATAGCGAAGCAGCTCTTCATACTCCTCCTAGGAGAAGCCAAGAACAGTGGTGTAAGACAACAGCCAATGGGCTGCATCCAAACGCTCATTTTTGTGGTGTTAAGAAATCTACTTAACAACATAAGTCATACACGTACCACAATACAGAAATGTTTAGCTCTTTTGCTAAGCTTGGGTCCTTTGAGTGCTTATGGCATGACTTTAACATTTATAATTAAGGGGCTGGGGGGATGGCTCAGCGGGTAAGAGCACTGACTACTCTTCCAGAGGTCCTGAGTTCAAATCCCAGCAACCACATGGTGGCTCACAACCATCCATAACAGGATCTGACGCTCTTTTCCTGTGTGTCTGAAGACAGCTACAGTGTACTTACATATATAAATAAATCATTAAAAAAAGATATATTTAAAAACATTTATAATTAAAAGTTTAAAGAGGAAATGTTGGTATTTCAATATAACACTTTTTTCTATCTCTTCTTTCTTACATTTTATATCAATTTAACTAGAGGCGAGATAAGACATACAATTAAAAGCTATCATTTTCAAGAACTTAAATTGAGGCTCAGTTTATATATCTCTCTCTCCATTCTTCCTTTTCACTCTAATTTCTAGAGTGAAACCCCAACCCCACCCTCTTTTTCTCAACAGGGTTTCCCTATACTTCCTGGCCCGGGGCTTGCCATGTAGCCCAGGCTGCTGTTAATCCTGCATCCCCCTGATTACGCCCGAGTGACTTGCATCATGGTATGCACCACCACACGAGGCACCAGGATCCCCTTGATATTTTGTAACTCAAAAGAAGCAAACTGGATGGTCAAGCTTCCACACTTACACAAGCATTTTATTTCCCCTGGTTTCAAATTCACACTCATTAAAACAGCTGGTTTAGTTTTGCTGCTCTTGTTAGAAGAAAACATCATGGATTTACATTTAAAAAATAAATATGTACGATTTTTGCTCTGTTTTAGCATTGAATTTTAAGTAAAATTGTTTGTAAAAGGTGTTTATACTATTCTGTTTGCAAATTGTGAAATTTCAATGTGAAAGAGTGAGGTAGGTGGTTTGAGTTTCAACTTGGATTCTATTTAACACACACACACACACACACACACACACACACACACGAATTAACCACTGGGTAAAGAAATACAATTTTTTAATAATATGGAAGAAGAGAAGCACACACACACACACACACACACACACACACGAATTAACCACTGGGTAAAAGAAATACAATTTTTTAATAATACTGAAGAAGAGAAGCGCGCGCACGCGCACACACACACATACACACACACACACACACACACACACACACACACACACACGTATATATGAAAGTCAGATGGCAGAAAACTTTAACACGAGAACGCTCTTCATAAGGGTATAACCGACTCCTCTTTGTCAGTGATGCCCTTGGAGGCCATGAGTGCGAGCATCTAGAACTGTGCAGGTGGGCGTGAGCGTCTATGTAGCTGTAGTGCTGGGAGTGGAGAGAAGAGGATCAGGAGCATGAAGCTAGCCTGGGCTGAAGATGCAAAGTACAGCTCAGCGTTAGGAAAAAGATTTATGTAGCATATCATGGTTAACTTTCATACTAACAAAAGTAATTATAATTCTTTAAAAAGGTTAAAAATATTCTTAAATTTTTTTTCTAAATCATATCTGGTTGTTAAAATAAAGGGAAATCCAAAACTCTCAGTTATTAAGAAAAAAGGCAACCCTAAATTGACAGGACACACTGGGATAAGATACAAGGTATTCATTGGTCTGTGTAAACCTAGATGGGAATTATCCCTAATAAAATAATGTACAGAATTCCAAGTCTCCTGCAGTAGCCTTGCTGATTGACCATGAGCACCCATGTCTCCTTTTTTCCTGTAAATCACTAAGCCCCAGGGTTTGACCTGGGCACATGATCATCTATTTCGTCCACCTCCCTGCAGCTGAGGTAGTGAGGAAGCAGGGCCTGTGGGATTGGAATATCTCATGGAAACAACACACCCTCACCCAGGCAGTTCTCCTAACTCTTCTGGCAGTGTCCAGGTTCAAGGTGGCAGCTTATGCCAAATGTAGATTATGGCAAATACACTGGTGATGGGAATGAGGACCTCCCTGCACAGAACATTAAGAGAGCCCTGGGCCCTGGAGGCTCAGAGGGCTGACACTCTGTTACTTTTCATGAAAGATGAGAGCATTTGGCAGAGGCAGTTAAATGAGAACATTTCACAAAATGTCCTGAAATTCTGAGTTTTATTTCTCACTGTGTTAAAGCCTTTGAAGAAAAAGCTTTTGAACAGTTCGTGGCTATTTTCTGAAAACTTAAAACAACATACTCCCTTAGTAGAGAGTTGATAATATTGCAAATGCAATTACTTCACAGTGAAGGGAATGAGTCAATGAAAAATGTACTTCTGGTTTTGTCACAAATTAATAGTTTGTTTAAAATTTTGGGGGGAGTGTGGTACCTCTATGTAGGCCTGTCTGTCCTGGAACTCTTTATGTGATCCTGCTGGCCTTAAACTCAGAGATCTCTCTGCCTCTGCCCCTGAGTGCTGGGATTAAAGGCATGCATCACTACATAGGGGTTTATAATGTTTTAAAGTCACAGTACATTTAGATGTCTTCCTACCTGAAGGTCTGTGGAGACAGAATGGTCAGAGTCACTGTGAGCCACATGAAGGGAGCACTTGTCCTCTCCAGACGACATCTTGCAAACACTACAAAACAGCACAAGGCAACTTCAGTTGCTTCTCCTAGTACTGAAACCAAAGCTTTTAAATACACAAAGTGCAACAGTGCTTTAACTTGCAAATATTTTTCAAGTCCTTTAAAAGAAATCACCCACTTAACATACTGAACACTTACAAGCAAGAATCACAGGGTCAAAGAAGAGACAAACTTCAAACATTTGTGTTTCTATAATACCCTGAAAGAGATATGCTGAATACACAAAAGACCAAAGAAAAATGCTTCAGAACAATTTCCTGCAGGGCCAGTCACTATTCTTCAGCCTTAGGTGACATCTCAGGGACCAAATACTTTTCTATGACCCATTGAACTAAGACAGCCTAAGAATTTGTGTCAATTCCCTTCCTGAGATGCTTACATTTTTGGAATATTATTTTAAGAAAATTAAGTTTATACATTATACTGAAACATACACATAGAAATCATTAAATGTTTTAACTAAAGAAAACTATTTAAAGGGGGGAGAGAATTAAAAGGCAAATAGTAACTATTCAAATTATCTGAACACCAGTAAAATAGACAGCATGGGCCAGGTACTGAGACCTGAAAGACTTGAAGTACCATCCTGAGAGACAGACTCAAGATAAAATCGGAGGCATGGCATGCATGTGAAAAAGAATTAGGGTGATTGGTTAGGCTGAAGCAAAGTAAGACTCAAATACTAGTCAAATAAGAAGGAATAGTTACAATTACAACCTTTCATATTAAAAGGCTGAATCTTTACATAAGATATTAAATGTTTGCAACTAACCTTGTTATTTATTTATTTGTATTTGCAATGCTGAGGATTGAATGCACATGCAGCTGCACAAGTCAGGGCCAGATCTTTACTGCAGAGCTACATCTCTAAACATTGCCTTTTAAAAAGAGAAAAATTACTCTGACAGTTTTAGGGCAGATCAGAATTTAAAACTATAGAGTCCAGTTGAGAGCCAGCTGTAGTAATCCAAGCAGTAAAGGTTCTTTTCAGAATTAACCTAGGAGACAAATGAGGTCCTTAAACCAGAACACAGCTTTGGCAAGGGCTCTGAGGTATGGCTCTGAGGCAGCTGTGCTACCTGGTGGTGACAATGCAGGTTCATGACCAATGACCACTTAAAATATCCAAGGGGGGACTCTGGATGCATCCAGATTTTTGTTCAGAGTAACTAGACAAAATACACTACTACTCACCGAAGTAAGGACTGTGGGACAAGGGGACTGGAAGGTCAGTGAGTTCAGTACCAGCTGTATCAGCATGAGGTTGCCCCGGAGCACTGGGTACAGTTGTGGGCACACAGTAGTCAGCCTGGGTTCCTCAGTTCACTCCATGGATTCATTCAACTGTGGGCCAAAAGTATCTCTTAAAATCACATTGGTCCTAAACATGCACAGACTTCTCTTATCACTATCCCCTAGACAATTCTGTGCAACAACTACTTACCTAGCATTTATACTCTATTAGGGTTATAAGTAAACTGGAGATGGTTTAAAGTCTGAAGGATGGTATGCCTAATGGGCTACATGCGAATACCATGCCATTTTATACAGGCCTCTTGAGCATCTGTAGATTTAGGGATCTGCAGGATCTAGGAATCCATCTGCTGACTGTGTAACCACACAGAAGGATAGCTGTTATGTGACTACACTGGCTACTCAGGACACAGCTCCAAGCACTGGAATTCATGATGGCTAGATGTGCCTAGCCTAGAGACATGTATTTCAAGTAAAGGCTGGAGATTTAGATTGAGGAAGCGCTGACTTCTTGGGGTCTACTAAAGAAATGGGAACAGATGGGACTATCCACTGTGGTAAAGAATTGTTATCCTGCAGACCAAACAAACTGCATGCATGGTTTAGAATATAAACACGTGTATTTTCTGGGAGGATTTTTTAGCTTCAAATATGATTTCAAAGGAGTTCATAATCCTAACAAAGGACCGCTGTGAGAAGAGGAACCTACAACTGCTAGCTTTTAAGGAACAGTGAAGAGTCAGTGGGAAGACGGCAGAACACTGGGATTGTGTGGGGGGCAGTATGAGGGTCACTGGCTAAAGGGGGCAAGGAAGGCCCTCAACATGCAAATCAAGAAGCTGCTGTGACACCTGTGACAGTTTCAGTTGCTCCTGGAACAGGGCTTCAGTTACGGTTTGCGAGGAAAATTTATGAGATAAAGACACTGAAGCAGGGCCAGGCGTGGTGGCGCTCGCCTGTAATCCCAGCACTCAGGAGGCAGAGGCGGGCGGATTTATGAGTTCGAGGCCAGCCTGGTCTACATAGAGAAACCCTGTCTCGAAAAAACAAACAAACAAAAAAAACTTAAAGCTTATAGTTAAGCAATCAGATTTATGTATCAATAAAGTCTCAATTTAAAAAAAAAGACACTGAAGCAGAAGGGAGAAATGCAGGGAAAACCACAGACTAGAAAGCAAGGCTGCAGCCAGACTGTGGAAAGGGAATTTCTCTTTTATTCAGCATTAGTATGTATACAGAGGGTAAGTTAACTAAATCTGAGCTGTGACTGTCTTCCCTTAAGCCATGAAGGAAAGATAAAATAAACACGGGTCTGCATCAAGGAACGAATACTTCACAAGTTTCAAATCAACCACTGTGGTAATTTGGTCCATTTTAATTTTAATTACATCTTCCCTTAGGACTTGTTTGCAGACCTGGTAGGCAACAAGCGTTGGGAATTGTGGATTATTTTAGTACCAAATGAGCTGGTAGGATCAGACGTCAAAATCGTTTCTTAAATACATATTGCAGTCAGAAAACGATTGTACTTTTGGAAAATACATTATCTGCCATTTATCCTGCACTTTGCAAACAGGCATGACAACTTGAGGCTCGACAACGGCAGCATTTCTTCAGTTTCTGGGGTCGGAAGAATGATACTTTAGTAGGTGACACACATCATTCCACTACATTCTCAGCATTCCTTTAACCTAAGCAGAAACCACAAGACAGTTTGAATGCTTCTCTTTGCCACAGGTACAACTTAACTGAGAAGCGGGCTCCGGGAATTAAAATGCAAGCTCTAAGAGGCAGACAACGAAGCAACGTGTAGCTGGCAGCTAAGTGACTTCCCCTGTCCTAACTGCACGCAAAAAGAGGGCGAGTGTCAGTCCTGCTAAGTTTTCTTTCACTGCCCTCCAATCCGGCCCCATTTAAATCTAACTTTCTTAATAAAACAGAACGTTCTGTTTGACTATCTCCTCATGTCCTAAAGAACCGGACCTACTTAGTTCGCACCTCTTGTGTCCTCTCTTTCTGGGCACCTCCAGGGATGATGTCCCCGATCTTGATAGGAAGGAACCTGCCTGGGCGCCGCCACCAGCGCCCCGACTCCTGACTCGTCGCGGCGACCGCCGGCGTCGCCGCCGCAACCACAGCAAGCACAGCAGCTCCCCTAGCAGCCACTTGACAGTTTCAAAATGAGGGCCCTGATGAAAGACAGCCCTAACCATTGGTCAACAGCTTCAGCAATCTTATATTTTATTGGTCCAGGATAACTGGTAGGCGGGGCCTAGGGAGCCTTTGCAAGAGAAGCCGGAAGTCGGAGATTTACAGGCAGAGGCCGGTCTAGAGGTCCCGGTACACAGCGCATGCTCAGTACTGCTCTGTGACTGAGGACTACTACGGGGCGGCACTGCAGACATATTTAATTATCTTCGCAAATCTGCGAAAGCTGTGTGCTGCTGATTTTCAACAAGGAGGATGACCTAGGCGCAAAGCCCCGAGGTCTAGTTTCATGCAGATAGCAGGCCATAGAATCACTGGCCTGGTAGCTGCTCTCTTAAAAATCAAATGCCCGACGCCCTCTATGGATTTCTTTAGTTTTGGATTAGGGAGCTTAACGATTAATATAAGTAATTCTGAGGATGAGGGTGTAAAAACTGCCAGCCTAAGTTTTGCTGATGACCTAAATGCTATAAACTGCAAGGCAGAAACTTTTGGTGAAATATCGACCTTAACAGTCGGATCACAATTACAATTTAAAATTTGGTTTTTACTAAGTACTTATTAACGCCTTCGCTAATACTACCCACATTATACGGTCTAGGGAGAAAAAAATGAGTTAATATATTAAAACAGACATCACACATATAAAAATATCAGTTTTTCAACCCTTTCACTACAATTTGGCGATAAATATGAGTAGACATGAGTATAGGTCCATGTGTAAAGGATTCAGCTATTTAGGACCCCGATTTAGAAAATAATAGTCTGTTCAATCTCCCCCCCCCCCGCCCCTTTTTGTAACCTAGATGATGTCACTTTCTTTTTTCTGTATACGGAAGTGGTACAACTGGAGCCTCACCTACTTCCCTTTGTCAAGAGTTAGACTTTTATTATCTTTTAAGTTATGCTCTGTGTGTGTGTGTGTGTTTTGATGGGCATGGTGCATATGTGGAAGCAGAGGATTAGGGAGGAGTTCATTCTCTATTTTCACCACTGGTGACCTGACCTGGGGACTGAAGGCAGGTCATAAGGTTTGGTGGTAAGTGCTTTTACCCGCTGAACCATTTCAATGGCCCATTCTTATATTTGAATGATAATGAAGAAGATCACAAGAAATTTCTTTGGTGTTAGCTACATTGATTTCCATCCCCCAAGCTTATTTTAAAAGGCAAATTACTACCATTAGAAATAATTCTATACTTTGTTCTAATGATTGTTGTTCAATCGACTACTACTACTACTACTACTACGTGGTGACCCTGTTGTGTTTTATAAAAGGAGCAGGGGTGGTGATGGTGACAGAGGTGGTGGTGGAAGGGAGCACTTCAATGGGTCCAGCTAAGGTGTCACCCTGAACAATCAACCCATGTGACAGGCCTAGTATAAAAGGACATTTATTTGGGACCTGGTGGAGGGGGTAGAGGCAGAGAAAAGGGGAACAGAAAGAGAGAGGAGAGAGGAAGAGGGGGAAGAAGGGAGAGGTTGGCTGAGGAACTTGTGTGGGAGGGAGAAAGGGAGGGAGGGAGGGAGAGAGGAAGGGAGGGAGGGAGAGAGGAAGGGAGGGAGAGAGAGAAGGGGGAGGGGGAGGAAGGAGAGGAGGGAGGGGAGAGCTTTTGAGGCCAGGGTGGTACCTGGCTGTTGCTAGGTAACTGTTGGGCGGAGCCTAGAGGAAATGCTAGCAGGCCCCCATGCACTTGCGTCTTTGTGGGTTCCTGCCCCTATAATTCAGTTTTCTCTTCCTCATTTTTGTATGTGTCCTACTGCATGTGGAGGCTAGAGGTTGATATTTAGTGTCCTCTTCAGTTACACCCACCTTATTTATTTATTTTTTTTGAAACATGGTCTCTCACTGAAACAGGAGCTCACTGATGTGGCTCCAGTAGCTGGATAATGAACAATGCCAGTGATGCAGGGATTTTAAAAATGAAAGCTGCACAGGAATCGCACGGCGCGAGGCCAGACTGAATATCTTGAGAAAGATTGAGATTTTACGTCAAAGATAAATGATATATTTTTAGGTTTTCAGAAGAGATAAAAAACAACTTGGAAGGAGGATGAAGAGAAAATAGAAATGAGGTATTTTGAAGATAGAATTTATGGATCCTGTCGGAGAGAAAAATGTCAAGGACTACTTCCCGGTACTTGGCTTGAGTCACAGTGGATGGTATCGTCGTATTGTATTGCAAAAGAGAGCGGCAGAAGAGCAGATTTTGAAAGAAGATAAAAATTCAATGTTAAATAAAATGTTTGGAGTTTGCAAGTGGTCTGTCCCCTAGGTTGCTGAACAGACCTGTCTAGAGTAGAGGAAGGGGTTTGGAGCTATATATCTAAATTAGGAGTTTTCATGCGTAGATTTGGATTGTTTTGAAAATGGTTTCACTTTTTCATCTTTCCCTCGCATGGTAAGCATTCGCCTTACCATGTTGCAGTGCTTTCTCACCTGTGTCCGCAGGATGCTAAGGAACATGGTGCAGTGTTTGATCAGGCTGTGCCAGTGGTTTTTTTTTTTTTTTTCAGACTCCTCTTGCTTTGAAAGACACTATTTTACCAATATCATTTGACGCTATTTTGAGTGCAGAAGCAGGGTGACAGTGCGTCCTTGTGGGCACATAAAGCAGTGCTGTCCTGCACCACTCAGGGTACACAGACTAACAACTCTTTTCTATAAATAGACAGGAAATTTATAAATACTTTATAAATACTTCAGACCGTATAACACATGAGCACATTCAAACATTCCAGGCAAAACAGGCCTGAAACCACGTGGAGAAAAGAGGGTAACTTCCTCATTTGGACCCCTTGAAGAGGGAGACTCTGAACATTGATGGTGAAAGGATCGCCAATCTGTCGTCGACCACCGTACGTATGCGTGCGTGCGTGCGTGCGTGCGTGCATGCGTGCCTGTGTGTGTGTGTGTGTGTGTGTGTGTGTGTGTGTGTGTGTGTAGGGATCAACAGAGAGCTCCCTGTTGTCCCAAGAGCTTCAGCCAGTTAATCTGTTTAGATCTGATCCTGCCCCTCAGCTCTATAGACTGCATTCCATTTCTCCCAGAAGTGTGGCTCAGCCCTTGACTGATAGCAGTACCTCTAGCAGACTCCCAGTGGGATTAATTATCTGATCTCTCCTACAACAGAGACTCTGCATCTCCATCATATCCCCCTTCTGTCTCTATGCAGCTTCTTTGAAACCTCTTGAACTCTGCTATGGCCTCTTTAACCCTTTGCATCCCTTCTGTAATGTACACAGCCACCCATCTATCCATCTGCTTATCTATATGTAAATAAAGATATTTTTACCGTGTGATCTGAGCGTTAATTTTAATCATTAAGATTGAAGCAAAGGAAACTGTTTGCCTAGAAGGCTGGTTGCAAGGAAATGGGGACTACATGGAAAATGTGGAAATACAGCCACCATACCTTGCGGATTTATTGTTATTCTACCCAGGCTGACATTATGGGAGGACACAGACATGCTTGTCTACATTTTTCACATAGTACTCTCCAAGATGCAACAGGAGCCTTTAAATGCTTCAGCATTTGGCACGGTTTGTTCTTGCCTTCAGTATATTCATGAACACATGCCTGGGTTCAGCTGGCAGTGCCCAGCCAGGAACTTAGAGGACACTTACAGGTTCTTACAGAAGTATGGTGGTGCGCACCTGTAATCCCAGATACTCAAGAACTGTTGAGAAAAGCCAGCCTGGGTAAAACACCAGACCTAGTCTAAGAGCAGTGCCAGCCGGACTACGAAGCTGATCTGCAGTTAGATGCCAAATAAATGTTAATTGCCTAGAGCCATTGTGCTTTCGTGTGCTTTGCTACATAGACTTTTGTGGCAGAAGAGGACGGATGAATACAGTTTGGAATAAAGGATCGGACGACATGGTGGGGAAAGGACGCAGAGAGCAGGACCCAGAATGGAGCCCCGGTGGCCTTTAGTGGTTAGAGGTTGTGTGGTGATAGAGGAGCCTGTAACAGAGATGGAGGAGGGAGTGCCCGAGAGGATGGAGGAAAGCAGAGGAGGCTTCGAGAAAATGCTAATAAAGTGATTGCTACACACCTGCCCTCGCATCTCCTCTCTTCATCCCCTCTGTTCTTGGCTAAGCCATTGCTGGATTTCACTTGAACTCTTTCTTAATGGACTGTCTTCATTTTCCCCTTCCCAGCCTCTGCCCTTTACATTCTCCATGGTCTTAATTTATTTTCTTGTTGCTGTGATTGAATAATACTCTGAGAAAAGCAACTTAAGGGAGAAAGGGCTCACTTTAGCTTACAGTTAAGACA